>NC_142738.1:6707500-6995000 GCF_051943395.1 Hippocampus bargibanti | reverse complement strand
ATAAGCCTTAAAACTACACACAACATACCATATTCTATGTATAATAAATGTGCTATTGTATTGTAATGAAAGAAATACACTGCATTGTATCATAAAGTCACTTTATTTACATCATTTATGACTTGATGGAATGGCGTTGGAGGTCGAAGGTCAAAGGGAATTGCTGTTTGGAAAGAGGCGCATTACATGAGGACTGTAATTAAAGAAATAAACTGTGCTGTAAAATAAAGTTTTATTTACCTTTTTGATGGTCGTTGATGGCTTATGGAAGGAAAGTCATCTTCCGTAAGGACTGTTGGTAACTTAACCTCTGGTGCTGTTCAGTCGTGTGCTTCCGCCGAAGATTACTCCGCCAGCCCGAGTGGGTGTGTATTATGAAAATAGTGCTTATTATAACGTTTAATTTTCATAAATTTGACGTTTGTAAGATGAAAAGTTTGTAAGATAAGGTGTTTGTAAGTTGAGGTCTCACTGTACAGTGATACCTTGGCTTACGAACTTAATTGATTCCCAGACAGAGTGACCTATCAAAGCAGAAGTCTTGCACTGCCACCTCTGGACATTCGGGATTCATATAGGGCCAGAGTTACCACCAACACTTTAGTTTTCTGACGAAGTTTTTCGGATGAGGAGCCATCAAAGAAGTACAGATGACGGCTGAAGAAACCTTTTCACCGATGGACCACTCCTGTATGACTGAGAGCTTACACAGAAGAGGCAGAGAAGGTTCCCAGCTGAGCTTCGATGATTGCAGTCGTTCCCACAGAGCAAAGAGATCATGCGCTGCAAGCTTGCCAGTTTGATCTCTCTCCCATCACAAATATAACTCTTGACTTCTATGTTCATGTCGATATTTTGGACAGCCACCCTCATTTCAAGCTCATATAACCCCAGAGCCATATAATTTAGGATTTTTTTGGGTGAAAGAAGAGAGTCTAAGGTTACTTCGGGGGGGAGGGGGGTTAGAGGATATGATTCACCAGATGAAACCATTATTGTTCAGTTTACTTGGTCGACATACCTTTTTTGTTTGCCTTGGCATCTCTTGAGTCCAATGTCATATGGTGTTCCAGTGGGTTGAATTTGGGGTGTCCTTAAAGGACAACCAACGCCTCCGGACAAGTTGTGTCCATAATTTGTAAAATCACTTCAAATGACTTCTACTGAGCACATTTTACAAAGATTCCACCTCATATAGCGATATTTTACATTTTAAGACTCACGCTGAATCTTCAGGAAGTCTTGTTTTCGAGTTGATGACGATCCTGACGTGACGTCACATTCGGAACGCCCGTGACCATCAAAGCGACACCCAATGCATTTTGGGCCCTTTTTTTCGTCTGAAAACACTGTGTTGATCGCGAAATTAGAAGGAAAACTACATAAATAACGCAATGGTGAATCGTTGTGTGTCGCACCAAGACTACAAATTGCGGTAAAACGCATAAAGAAGGTGTTAAGTTGACACAAATTCCTAGTAGACAAATCAGCCCATTTCCAACGGAGCTTATGTGCCATCTTGTGCATTATCTGGGTCACTACATCGGAGTCCAGACGGCTCGAATTGATACGGACGGACTTCTTTAATCGATTGAAAACATTTATGCTTTCCTCTTAAGAATTATTTGAATCATATTTATAACTGGATGCGTAACTAGAAAGCATCTTCTCCGAATCTGAACTCTCTGAAGCCATTGTCTTGATTCTAGAGCAAGGCGAAGACGTCCTGGCGTGACGTCACGAACAAGGGGGTGGGACTTTCTGAATCTCACCATTTCTGAGCTTCTTTTGTGGCAGTTTTGGGACACTTTAACTCATTATTATTGCTGTTTTGCATTTGACTACAAATATCAGCCTGTGTGTTTTGGGTATTTTAGATGCTATGCAACGTTTTTCTGATGTCAGTTAGGAAACAAAAGAAATGGTGTCGTTGTGCTTTAAGTTTTCTTTAGATTTACCTCCACCCTTTTGAAGAAAGCACAATATTTAATTACACTGCTTCCCATATAATTGTCAGATCTATATCCCACAGAGGGGAAAAAAAGGTAACGGTACGAAATCAAGGCCTGGATGGCTGTGTACTTCTTGTAAAGGACAACCAACGCCTCCGGACAAGTTGTGTCCATAATTTGTAAAATCACTTCAAATGACTTCTACTGAGCACATTTTACAAAGATTCCACCTCATATAGCGATATTTTACATTTTAAGACTCACGCTGAATCTTCAGGAAGTCTTGTTTTCGAGTTGATGACGATCCTGACGTGACGTCACATTCGGAACGCCCGTGACCATCAAAGCGACACCCAATGCATTTTGGGCCCTTTTTTTCGTCTGAAAACACTGTGTTGATCGCGAAATTAGAAGGAAAACTACATAAATAACGCAATGGTGAATCGTTGTGTGTCGCACCAAGACTACAAATTGCGGTAAAACGCATAAAGAAGGTGTTAAGTTGACACAAATTCCTAGTAGACAAATCAGCCCATTTCCAACGGAGCTTATGTGCCATCTTGTGCATTATCTGGGTCACTACATCGGAGTCCAGACGGCTCGAATTGATACGGACGGACTTCTTTAATCGATTGAAAACATTTATGCTTTCCTCTTAAGAATTATTTGAATCATATTTATAACTGGATGCGTAACTAGAAAGCATCTTCTCCGAATCTGAACTCTCTGAAGCCATTGTCTTGATTCTAGAGCAAGGCGAAGACGTCCTGGCGTGACGTCACGAACAAGGGGGTGGGACTTTCTGAATCTCACCATTTCTGAGCTTCTTTTGTGGCAGTTTTGGGACACTTTAACTCATTATTATTGCTGTTTTGCATTTGACTACAAATATCAGCCTGTGTGTTTTGGGTATTTTAGATGCTATGCAACGTTTTTCTGATGTCAGTTAGGAAACAAAAGAAATGGTGTCGTTGTGCTTTAAGTTTTCTTTAGATTTACCTCCACCCTTTTGAAGAAAGCACAATATTTAATTACACTGCTTCCCATATAATTGTCAGATCTATATCCCACAGAGGGAAAAAAAGGTAACGGTACGAAATCAAGGCCTGGATGGCTGTGTACTTCTTGTGTACCGAAATTTCAATTTGTCAGCTTTTAATGAAAAGAAAATGGAATGTTGGCGCATTTGTTCATCCCACCTTGTTGACTTTGACTTCTTGGTGCCTTATCTAAAGCCAACAATCTCAAGATCGGTGCTGTTGTTCAGACCATCTTTTTTTCCCCTTAGGCAGATGACTAAGATAAAGCCTCTCTATGGAGCACATAGAAAAGAGTACTGGTTTTGGCCTCCCTCATTGCTCCCTGACCATTTGTGTGTTTTTGTAAGGCTTGTTTTTAAATCTTTAAATGGATTCTTTGCACCTTAGCACGTCGCTGCTCCATCCCAACGCACTTGGGCACCTGGTCAGATTACCAGATTGTACTAAAGGTATCAAGGACGAAGCTGCGGTTCAGAAGGGATTATGCTTTTTCTTTTGCCTGTTATTGGACTGACCTCACACAAAATATTAGCCTCTGTCCATCTTTCATGCACCCGGTTACCTGATAGCACAATAGGATGACGACTGTAGTAAGCGCTGTCCCGGAAAGGGTTAAAATATGTCTGAAAAAAACACATTTTTATGATATTGCTTTTGACTCAGCATGAGACCTCAGTCCTGCTGTCGCTTGTAAATGGCAGATTTTGCCTGCCGTTGCTGCTGAGTCATGTGTAGAGAAACTCTGCGTGGGGGCAATATTATGTAGATTATCGCCGCGGTTAAATCACAATTCTGAAAGGTTTAGTCACACACACATTTTGGGAATTGGGT
Organism: Hippocampus bargibanti; assembly: GCF_051943395.1. NCBI lineage: Eukaryota > Metazoa > Chordata > Actinopteri > Syngnathiformes > Syngnathidae > Hippocampus > Hippocampus bargibanti. The sequence continues at coordinate 6,991,177 of NC_142738.1, read as the reverse complement.
AGCTTTTTTTGGTTTTGGGATTTCACACTTGATGAGTATGCAGGAAATGCAGAGGCCCTCTATTCAAAGGACAACCTACGTCTCCGGACAAGTTGTGTCCATAATTTGTAAAATGGCTTCAAATGACTTCTACTGAGCGTATTTTAATAAGATTCCACCGCCTAGAGCTATATTTTACGTTTTAAGACTCGCGCTGAATATTCAGGAAGTCTTGTTTTTGAGTTGGTGATGAGTCCGTACGTGACGTCACTAAAGGAACGCCCCTGACTGAAAAAAAGACATTGTAGCAGTCCTTCCATCACATCAATGTCTTTTGCTGTACTTGTTTGGTCTGAAAACCTTGTGTTGCACCCAAAGGCCGCCAGAAGAGGGCATCCAAGCTCCATATAAGGAAGTTGTCAGCCTGTGGAAACGGAGGCGGCCACAGGAGGTCGCCATTTTGTGCCTCTTTTTCGTTGAGACATCTCCCCTCAATGTTGCCTCATAATGGCACGGAATAAATTATTTAATCAATTGCAAACATGTATGCTTTCCTCTTCAGAACTATTTGAATCATATTCATCACTGGATGTGGAACAAGAAAGCATATTCTCTGAATCTGAAGCCATTGTTTTGATTCACTAGCAATGCTAGACGTCTCGGCGTGATGTCACGAACTGGGGGCGGGACTTTCTGAAAATGCCCAATTCGCAGCTCAATTTTTTGCAGATTTTGGACACGTTTTGCATTTGAATAAAAATATCAGCCTGTGTGTTTTGGGTATTTTAGATGCTATAAAATGTTTTTCTGATGTCAGTTAAGAAACAAAAAATGACGTCGGTTGTCCTTTAAGGCAAATGTAAGGCACTTTTTGATAACAATTCCCTGTCAAGAGACCAAGTGTCATTTTCGCAGTGTCTTTAGGCTGCTCCCATGTTTGAAGGTAAAAGGAGTGAGCACACAAATTTTCTCTGCACTGCTGCCCTTCAAACGTCCAGGATGTGTTCACGTGTTTCTCGAAGTGGAAAACTACAAGAAAAATTGCTGCTGTGATTTTGGGTTGTGGATGTGTGTCCTTTGTGTAGAAAGATCAAGTATTTCTTTGAACATAACAACAAATGCATCAATACGACTGGAGTAATTTCATGTTGTTTGATCGATCTTTGAAATGTCCTCTATGGCGCTATTTCTCGAGCATTAGCATATAATCTTCTGAATAACGACGTCTAACTGTGTGGCTTGACAACATTAAACATCTATGGACTGAATGAAAAGAGACATTTAGGTTTAAAGGACAACCGACACCATTTTTTTGTTTCCTAACTGACATCAGAAAAACTTTTATAGCATCTAAAATACCCAAAACACGCCGGCTGATATTTTTAGTCAAATGACTATAAGTGTCCCAAAACTACTTCAAAATGACCTCGAAGATGCCGAGTTTCAGAAGGTCCCACCCCCTTGTTCGTGACGTCACGCCAAGATGTCTTGCTTTGCGTGAGAATCAAAACAATGCCTTCAAATTCGCAGAAGATGCTTTCTTGTTACTCATCCAGTTATGAATATGATTCAAATAGTTCTGAAGAGCAAAGCATGGGCTGATTTGTCTGCTGGGAATTTGTGTCAACTAGTATCAAATAGTAGTCTTGGTGCAACACACAACAATTCACCATCGCGTTAGTTATGTGTTTTCCTTCTAATTTTGCCATCAACACGAAGTTTTCAAACCAAACAAAGTACCCAAAATGCATTGTGTGTCGCTTTCTCGTTCAGGGGCGTTCCAGATGTGATGTCACGTCAGGAATCGTCATCAACTCGAAAACAAGACTTCCTGAATATTCAGTGCGAGTCTTAAAATGTAAAATATATCTATATAACGTGGAATCTTTGTAAAATACGCTCAGTTGAAGTGATTTTATAAATTATGGACACAACTTGTCCGGAGGCGTCGGTTGTACTTTAATAGCCAACAGCTTTGTTTTAATATAGAATCAACTTTATTATGGAAAACTTTATTTTCAACTTTATTCTCAACTTTATTATATGGAAAAATTCACAATTCACAGCAGCAAAGTGAAAGGAAGAGGGAAGAAAAAACGAAGTAGAACTACAAAATATAGGGAGTGTTGTAAAGGCAGCCACATTTGCGGCGCCATCTTGAAATCAAACGGGATACGTACTGAGGGTCTGGTCTGAGAGTCTGTCTGAGGCATAACGGACTAGTTTGCTAGATCAGAATCGGCGGTCACATGGCACTAGTATCACAATTGTCGCATCACCGGTGAACTATTTTGAAAACAGGACCACATGCAGTATACTCATGTCGTTCTCATAAGCGACATGCTGCCCTGATAAAATTAACTCATTCACTGCCAGACATGTGCAAAAATGTGTCCACTCTCGTGCCAGAGTTTTTTTGTCTTTGTCATTCAGATTCCAGGACCCACAGAATAGTGAGTTTTAGGACTACATAAACATTCAATGCAGCGTAAGAAACCCTAGACTCTCTTCTTTCATCAAAAAAAAAAAGTTATTTGCTAAATTATATGGATCTGGAGTTATATGAGCTTGAAATGAGGGTGGCTGTCCAAAATACAATGCAATACATACATATTGGTTTATATGGCGCATTAGCAACAGTTGAAGCTGGAACAAAGTGCTAACATGAAAAAAGGGAAACGCTGTGGACAGCGCTTTATTGACACCCAAGCAAGAAAAAACAAAACCTGAACTAATTCGGGAATGGTGCTCTAAGTCACATTTTGCTACAGTTGTGAATGGCAGTGAATGAGTTTAGGGCGGGAGGAGATTACTATATTTTGGATGTGTGGTTGATTTTTTTTTTTTTTTCAATTTTTATGGCGTTAAACCTGTTGGACTTCATATAACAAGCATTAAAGAACAAGAACCAGCAGAAGCTAAGCCGGAATTTATGAACACCAATCTCCTTTGTAAAATGAGGATTTCCCCCACCCACCCTCTATAATATATAGAAGATAATCTTCAGAGAAGAAAGGCGATGGGTGGAGTGGAGAACCAAATAATCATCCAACTTCTCCGCTCACTTAAATGCCAATCAGAACACTTCATCACATGTCGCCGAGTCATAGGTAGCCGGGCCCTTTGGGTGGTGCACATTACACATCTGTCAACGGCAATCGCGGACCACACTTTGTGTGCATAGGTCACAAGTGAACAGGCCTTATCCGGATGTGGCATGCATGTTACGTAACGCTTGTTATGTCATCTGTGCGTGCGCATGTGTATGTATTATGCTGTCATCGTGGCGGAGGCGTCTTTGTGCCAGCTGGCATGAGATGAAGATGTGCCAGGCCACTATTGAAACAGACTGCTACAATAAGATGCAGAGCCAAGAGTGACGTTCACACGCTCACGTTGTTGCTGCTTATTTACATAGCAGTGCGCGCGTGTGCGCGTTGAGTCACACGTTCCGTAACGGAGCTCCCCCTCGCTTCAACATTTGCTGCATATAACATCATCAAGTAAATGAGCCGGGAAGCTGAGATATCGCTGCATATGTTCACTTAGAGTGGAACTAGAGGGAAAACGTTACATTGGAGTCCAGACGGCTCGAATTGATACGGAAGGACTTCTTCAGAACATTTTGAATCGTATTCATAACTGGATGAGTAACAAGAAAGCATATTCTCCGAATCGGAACTCTCTGAAGCCATTGTTTTGTGTCTGTAGTATCCTGACGTGACGTCACGAACAAGGGGGCGGGACCTTCTGAAACTCGCCATTTCCGAGTCATTTTGAAGCAGTTTTGGGACACTTTAAGTCATTTTTATTGATGTTTTGCATTTCACTACAAATATCAGACTGTGTGTTTTGGGTATTTTAAATGCTGTAAAACGTTTTTATGATGTTAGTTAGGAAACAAAAACATGGTGTCTGTTGTCCTTGAAAGTTGTGTCAAGAGCTGCTGTCTGTAAATGAAGACATTGATCAGATTCTCAAAATATTCCCACTTATTCCTTTATTAACATCTTTTGCTCTAATTTGTACCCATTCGCTTTTTCTTTGACAATCACACAATGTTTTTATCAGTATACAAATGAGACAGTATAGTCGACACCAAAACCTGATGCAGTTTTTGTGTCATGGTACTTCAGTAAATATGCTGTGTCCCAGAATCCTAAACGGTATGATCCTGTCAAAAACAGGAACCAGAAAATATAGTAGTCGTGCAAACTAACTTACATAAAACCTAGCACAGTTGTTTTATGTTTCTTTTATTTTTGTTTTGTTTGTGTTTTTGGCTGTTTTGTGCACACACTCAACACATTTATAACAAAGGAGTCAGAGGCAAGTTGTCTGCAAACATGAATGAGTTTGTCGGTGATTTGAACACCGACAATACACTGTCTGTAAGATAAGAATCTGTTTTAAATAAAAAAATGCGAATGAGTTTAGCGTATACTAGCTAATGTTAGCCATGTTACGGTGAATATTAGCTCCATAATTTTCTGATTGTTTAGCTTAAACTAGCTAATGTTAGCTAGCCATGTTACAGTGATAAACAAAAAATGTGTGAAGTTGTGTGAAGAACTGCCGTCAGTAAATGGAGAAATTCATCACATTCTCAAAATATTCACACCTTTTTTGCTTATATGAGCTAATATTAGCTAGCCGTGTTACGGTGAATATTAGCTCCATAATTTTCTGATTGTTTAGCTTAAACTAACTAATGTTAGCTGGCCATGTTACGGTGAATATTAGCTCCATAATTTTTTTTGATTGTTTAGTTTAAACTAGCTAATGTTAGCTAGAAATGTTATGGTGAATATTAGCTCCATAATTTTCTGATTATTTAGCTTAAACTAGCTAATGTTAGCTAGAAATGTTTTGGTGAATATTAGCTCCATAATCTTCTGATTGTTCATCTTAAACTAGCTAATGTTAGCTAGCCATGTTACGGTGAATATTAGGTCCATAACCTTCTCATTTAGTGGTTTTGGTGGTTTATATATTTGATTAGCGAATATTAGCTAATGTTAGCGCACCAGATGAGGTGGCAAATATCTTTCCTTCTGCCACATAATGAGAAACTGTCTCTTTACATAATAAACCGTGAGGTTTATTATGTAAAGAGACAGTTTCATTACTTTTGTCATGAAATAACTTTTGTCATGAAATCATTTACATATTTTTACCCTCCAAAAGCAATATGGTCATTCATGAGACGGAAAGTAGCCGACAGACTAAGGGATGGATCGACAATGATAAAGAAAACGGTTCAACTTACTGAGTGCCATTGTAGATGTCATTACTATCAGTAAGCACCGTATTGTGCTATCTTGTGCTAAATACATTTCAAAAACAAGATTAAAATAAAAAAACAATGTGCTCTAGAATTTATCCTCTGGCGTTTGTAGCCTCCACGGTGGCGCTTGTCGCGGCGACCGTGATAAAAGCCTCACTGACTCCCAGTGTGTAAACGCAAGTGACAGTCAAGGAGTCAGGGAGGTGCGAGCGAGACGTTTTGAAGAGTGCGGGCAGCGACGGAGCAGACAAAGTGCAGCATCTAATCATGCTCCTGCGAGCCAACAGGAGTGTGACTTCATCACCGATGGCTCAAAACGCTTTGCACTGTCAAACACGTCCTGTCAACGCGGTTAATAGCTCCTGATTTTCAAATATCAATGACCTTCCTCCTCTGCCTTATTTTAGGATTTTTTTTTTGCAAGGGTTTGCCACATTACCATATGCTGGCTGGTATTGTGCCTTTCCTCATGTACACTCATGATAGAGAATAGACAGAATAGAGGTTATCATGTTTAAAAGTTTCATCTTGGTTGGCCAAACACGTGTGACGACAAGGCCAGTATCCAATGGAACACAGAGAATCTGGTGTCAATTTGATGTGAACAGACACGACCTGTTAAACTGTCATCCTTGAGTCAAGAGATTTATCTAACCCAGGGCGGAAGGGAGTATTTGGTATACTTCTGCACAAGAAGATATGATCAGCTAGGTTAAAAATCTATCAGTTCGTGGAAAGGCCACTCATTAAAATTTCTACATTCTGTTAATTTATAGATGTTGGTGCTTGTACCAGGGAACGACTTGGAGGGATGTCCATGGGACGTCCAGGGGTTGTGGTATTCAAATCAAGAAGGGAGCGTTTTACTAATGTATCACTTTAATTTGCATGTACTCACAATAAAAAAGCTTGGCAGGAGCTGCAGAGATCAGGTGTCAGTCAAGAAGGGCACACGAAGTGGCTTCATGAAAACTGCACCCCCTTCTGGTATAAAAAAAAACAGTCTTCCTGTGTCCGACCCTTTGTTCTAACCTTTGCACTAATCAGCTCACAATTTTAAAATACCGAAAAACTGATTGATAGCAATAATAAAGCCACGAGCCATGAAGTCATGGGGCCACTTCATTAGGTTAGATTGCGCTCAGGAACCGCCCAAAAAAAAAGGTTGCGTAGGTGTTTCTAATATTCCGTGGAAGCCTGCAGGTTTAACTTAAAGGACAACCGACACTATTTTTTGTTTCCGAACTGACATCAGAAAAACGTTTTATAGCATCTAAAATACCCAAAACACGCAGGCTGATATTTTTAGTCAAATGAAAAACACAAATAAAAATGACTGTGTCCCAAAACTACAGTAAAGTCTCGTTATATCGATATTCAAGGGAGTCCGAAAAAATATCGATATAACCGGGACTATCGATATATCCGACCCTGCTTGCATGTAATTTTCTCCGTGCGTGCATAGAAATAGTATCGATATAACCGGGACTATCGATATATCCGATATCGATATAACGAGACTTTACTGTACTTCAAAATGACCTCGGAGATGCCAAGTTTCAGAAGGTGCCGTCCCCTTGTTCGTGACTTCACGGCAGGACGTCTTGCTTTGCTCTAGAATCAAAACAATGGCTTCAGATTAGGTGAAGATGCTTTCTTGTTACTCATCTAGTGATGAATATGATTCAAATAGTTCTGAAGAGGAAAGCATAAATGTTTGCAATTGATTAAAGAAGTCCTTGCGTATCAATTCGAGCCGTCAGGACTCCAATATAGCGTCCCAGAAAATGCACAAGATGGCGCCCAAGCTCCGTTGGAATTGGGCTGATTTGTCTACTGAGAATTTGTGTCAACTAGTATCAAATAGTAGCCTTGGTGCAACACACGACGATTCACCATCGCGTTATTTATGTGATTTCCTTCTAATTTCGCCATCAACACGGATCAACACGAAGTTTTCAGACCAAACAAAGTACCCAAAATGCATTGTGTGTCGCTTTCTCGGTCAGGGGCGTTCCCGACATGACATCACGTCAGGAATCGTCACCAACTCGAAAACAAGACTTCCTGAATATTCAGCGCGAGTCTAAAAATGTAAAATATAGCTATATGCCATGGAATCTTTGTAAAATACACTCAGTAGAAGTCATTTGAAGTGATTTTACAAATTATGGACACAACTTGCCCAGAGGCGTCGGTTGTCCTTTAAGAAAGCTAGGCGGAATATTCAAGCATTTCTCATCATTATTTTAAGCAGAAGTTATATGGTTTTGACCAAAGCCGTCCTAATAAATGAAAAGTTGAATTTGATATACTCCATTTTATTGCAAAATTGAAGCTTGATTGACTGTATAGATGCTGGATGCTTTTATGTTGATTCCGATGTGACTTTTTTTATAATTACCCTCATTCATTGAGCACAGGTGTGAGCCAGTATTGATATCTATTTATGTTGTGTCTTTCTATATCCACTTCAGCCAGCGCTACTGCATGTGTAATCCTGATGTGGTGCAGCAATTCCACAACCCCGACACCATCTTCATCCTGGCCTTCGCTGTGGTCCTCCTTAATACTGACATGTATTCGCCCAACATCAAACCGCAACGCAAGATGGGCCTCGACGACTTCATACGCAATCTCAGAGGTGACCGATAATCTTGTTGAATTTTTTTAAAATAATTTATTACATGAAAGATTAAAAAAAAAAACAATGTGGCTGTTTTCAGAATTAAGAACAAGTTGTGTCCATAATTTGTAAAATCACGTCAAATGACTTCTACTGAGCGTATTTTACAATGATTCCACCGCATATATATATTTTACGTTTTAAGACTCGCGCTGAATACTCAGGAAGTCTTGTTTTTGAGTTGGTGACGAGTCCGTACGTGACGTCACTGAAGGAATGCCCCTGACCGAAAAAAAAAAACACATTGTAGCAGTCCTTCCATCACGTCAATGTATTTTGCTGTACTTGTTTGGTCTGAAAATCTCGTGTTGCACCAAAAAGCTGCGAAAAGAGGGCGACCAAGCTCCATGGAAGGAATTTATCAGCCTGTTGAAACGGGCGGACTAATTCCCTACACGGCTTTGTTGCCATTTTCTGCCTCCCTTGGGTGCGACATTTCCCACCCCTGATGCCCCAAAATGACACGGAATAAATTACTTAATCGATTGCAAACATGTATGCTTTCCTCTTCAGAACTACAGTAAAGTCTCGTTATATCGATATCGGATATATCGATAGTCCCGGTTATATCGATACTATTTCTATGCACGCACGGAGAAAATTACATGCAAACAGGGTCGGATATATCGATAGTCCGAGTTATATCGATATTTTTTCGGATTCCTTTGAATATCGATATAACGAGACTTTACTGTATTTGAATCATATTCATAACTGGATGTGTAACAAGAAAGCATATTCTCCGAATCTGAAGCCATTGTTTTGATTCTCCAGCAATGCAAGACGCCGTGGCGTGACGTCACGAACTGGGGGCGGGGCTTTCTGAAAATGCCCAATTCGCAGCTCAATTTTTTGCAGATTTTGGACACTTTAAGTCATTTTTATTGGTGTTTTGCATTTGAGTAAAAATATCATACTGCGTGTTTTGGGTATTTTAGATGCTATAAAACGTTTTTCTGATGTCAGTTCGGAAAGAAAAAAATGGTGTCGGTTGTCCTATAAGTCATTGCCTGTTCACCTGCAGTGAAAATCATTGGGCTCTCCTCGCTCTCCCGGTGTTCCATGTCTGATATTTCTTCAGCTCCTCTAGTTCTGCCCCAGAGAGCGTGCCAATTAATTGCGCCTCGTTGCGATTTAACGATACGAGCTGGTATTTTCCACATGCGTCTCATCACTTTGGCTTGCCTGGCAGTGCTTTGACTTCTATTTACCTTTTACTCAACAACACTTTTTCTTCAGTCAACAGTGGGCTCTCGACAGCCAATTCATTGTCATGGAAACCAGGAAAGAAAACGATTAAGTGCAGCTATCCTGCATGGCGCGGCTGTGAATGGCCTGCATTTTGGGTACTCCAGGGGTACTCATTTGACGATCTGTTTGTCTCTTTGTCCGTCTACGTATGTTTCGCCACCTATTAGTCTGATGTAAACAAACAACCTCTATGTTCTTTGTGAGGCAATCCGCGATTCATAAATGTCCATGCAAGCAGCATCGGGGCAAACAAAACAATTTGGTCAGACACTTTTTCACTCACATAGCTCAATCTCATGAGATCTCAATCGATCGGGAAATAAGAAGCTTTTAAATAGTTCTTCACCTGGCCTTGCAGACGGTATTGCGCAAAATGAGTCAGGTAATTCATTTTGTGTGGGGTGGGATTGGGCACTTGTGCTCTTTCAGGTGTGGACGATGGAGCTGACATCCCTAGAGAGACGGTAGCTGGCATTTATGAAAGGATCCAACAAAGAGAGCTGCGATCCAATGAAGACCATGTTACCTATGTGAGCCGTGTGGAGCAGTCCATCCTTGGCCTGAAGACTGTAAGACTTTCTTTCTTTCTACCATTTTTACCATTAAAACTACACAAAATATACATTATTTTATGTGTAATAAATGTGCTACGGTATTACAATTAAAGAAATAAACTACAGTAAAGTCTCGTTATATCGATATCGGATATATCGATAGTCCCGGTTATATCGATACTATTTCTATGCACGCACGGAGAAAATTACATGCAAACAGGGTCGGATATATCGATAGTCCCGGTTATATCGATATTTTTTCGGACTCCCTTGAATATCGATATAACAAGACTTTACTGTACAGTAAAGTCTCATTATATCAATATTGGTTATATCGATAGTACTGCTTATTACGATACTATTTCTATGAACGCAAGGAGAAAATTTACATGCTGCAGGATCGGATATATCGATAGTCCGGTTATATCGATATTTTTTTCTGACTCCCGAGAATATCGATATAACGACACTTTACTGTACTATATAATAAAGTTGTTTTATTTACCTTTGTGATGGTCGTTGATGGCTTGATGGAATGGATACCTTTTTGCATAAAGTGTCTCAAGGAGCTCTGGGTTGTACATCCTGGAAGTTGTGATATTGCAACAGATGCAAGCAGACACACCAGAAACATCATTGACAGCTGGTTCCCTTGCTTGTCTTTTCATTTCAAATTGAACTGATGGCTCGTGCGGGTTATTTGTGGGGACTGATTAATGGTAATTTTAACTTTGCAGTCTACACTCTGCCTTTGAATTATCAAAGTTGAAACGAGTCCAAATTTCACTGTTTTCTATCCATTTTGTTACCCTCTCTCTGTCGTCTGCCTGTCTCTTTAATGTTTAAACTGCTGCGTTCTTGACCAATCACGTGGCTTTAACCGAAGACTGGGGGCGGGGAATAGAGGACAAAAAAAATGTCGGCAGCCATGTCCTTGTTTGGAGAATGGCTTCTCTGTGTCTGTAAACCCCTACCCCCCCTCACTGCTGCATTCTTGACCAATCACGTGGCTTTAACCGACGACTGGGGGTGGGGAATAGAGGATCGAAACAAGCCGGCTGCCATTTTCTTTTAGGAGAACTGACTGATTCGCGAACGACACATCACTCATCGTGGCGCTCCGTGTGTATCCCGAAAAATAGTTTGTATGCCAAGGTAAAATTTTCATAAATTTAACGTTCGTAAACCAAAAAGTTCGTAAGCCAAGGGGTTCGGAAACCGATGTATCACTGTACTGTAAATGTGCAAAACCGTTTCATTAAAAAAACATACAATAGTGCAAGTATCAAGAAAGGTGTATTGATATCTGTAACTGTACTGCATCAACCAATTTATATATTCAATTAGTATAAAAAAATGTATTTTGTTTTTTTAAATGTTCTTTTGTTTCACCTTACAAATGAACTGTCTGTATTGTGTCAATATTTGCTTTATAAAGTGAGTATGGTGAGTATTGTGGTCGAAATCGGGACTTGTCTGTGTAAAAAGACGAACAAAAAAAATGACAAGGGTAGTTTTAAACTACCCTTGCAAAATCAGCCATATCATATCGAAACAAATACTCATCCCACCGAATCAAACAGAGTTGTTTCATTTTCAAAGAAAACATTTTTGAATTGCGTTAATTCCTCATTTACCTCCATATCCCACTGATGACCAACCTACGAACAGGATGACCTACCTGCCTACCTTCCGCCTAACTTATCCCTGCTTTTCTCTTCCACTGCCCCTGTGCAGATCTTGGCTGTACCTCACAGACGTCTGGTGTGCTGCTGTCGTCTGTTCGAGGTTCCCGATGCCAATAAACCTCATAAACAGAAACTGTCACAGCTCCAGAGAGAAGTCTTCCTCTTCAACGACCTGCTCTTGGTGAGCACGCTTCAAAACATGTGATGGAAATCAGCATTTCAGCTCCATGTAGTTTTTATTATTAATATTCAACGAGCATCTTTCTGAAATATGAAACATGTTTGGGTGCGTCTCCAGATCCTGAAGATGTGCCCCAAGAAGAAAAGCTCAGCTTCTTACACCTTCTGCAAAGCCATGGGTCTCCTAGGAATGCAGTTTCACCTCTTCAGCAATGAATGTACAATGAATTTGTAGTCGCGCATCAGACACAACTGCATAATGTAGTCCGTAACTACCGTGGGATGCTGATTTGCACTCTTAAAGGACAACCGACACCATTTTTTTGTTTCCTAACTGACATCAGAAAAACGTTTTAGAGCATCTAAAATACCCAAAACACGCAGGCTGATATTTTTAGTCAAATGAAGAATACCAATAAAAATGACTTAAAATGTCCCAAAACTACTTCAAAATGACCTCAGAGATGCCGAGTTTCAGAAGGTCCCGCCCCCTTGTTGGTGACGTCATGCCAGGACGTCTTGCCTTGCTCTCGAATCAAAACAGTGGCTTCAGATTCGGAGAAGATGGTTTCTTGTTACTCATCCAGTTATGAATATGATTCAAATAGTTCTGAAGAGGAAAGCATAAATGGTCGATTAAAGAAGTCCTTCCGGATCAATTCAAGCCGTCCGGATTCCAATGTAGCGTCCCAGAAAATGCACAAGATGGCGCCCAAGCTCTGTTGGAAATGGGTTGATTTCTTTGCTGGGAATTTGTGTCAACTAGTATCAAATAGTAGTCTTGGTGCAACACACAACGATTCACCATTGCGTTATTTATGTTTTTTTCCTTCTTATTTCACCATCAACACGGATCAACACAAAGTTTTCAGATCAAACAAAGTATCCAAAATGCATTGTGTGTCGCTTTCTCGGTCAGGGGCGTTCCTGACCTGACGTCACGTCAGGCATCGTCATCAACTCGAAAACAAGACTTCCTGAATATTCAGCGTGAGTCTTAAAACGTACAATTTCGCTATATGCGGAGGAATCTTTGTAAAATACGCTGAGTAGAAGTCATTTGAAGTCATTTTACAAATTATGGACACAACTTGTCCGATGGCGTCGGTTGTCCTCTAAAACTGCTGGATTAAAAAGCAAAATAAACTGACGATTATCTTTCGCCCAAGTGAAGAAATCCTAGACAAAATCATATTCAAAATGAGAGCAGTCTTTCACCTTTCATTTCAGAATCCGTTCCGTTTTATAAATCGAACAATACGTACTTCGCAATAAAAACGGGTGTTTTTCTTTGGCACCAGACTACGCCCATGGCATCACCATGCTGAGCCCGTTTACCTCCGAGAAGAAGCAGCTGGTCAGCTTTTGCTCGCCAAGCGGAGAGGAGCTGCGGAAATTTGCCGAGGAGCTGCGCGAGGCCATTTCCGAAGTCAACGAGATGGAGCACATACATATCCAGTGTAAGCCTTCCCACCCTCCGAGGATCTTGTACAGTATATAACTGATAGAGAATAAGAAGTTATCATATTTAAAAGTTTCATGCTGTTATATGCTTAGTCAACATGTGTGACTCGAATACACAATTGAAGCACAGACAACCTGGGGTCAATCTGAGGTCAACAGACACAGCTTGTTAAACTGTCATCTTCATCTAGGAGATCTGGACAGCCTTGGACAGAATTTAGGACTTGGGAAACTCCTTTATCACTGAAGCAATTTACGACTTGAAACTCCTTCACAGGAAGAGCTCATTAGCCAGGTTACAAATGTATCAGTTTATGGAAAAGACAATGTTTTATTGCTTGCAGCTGCTTAGAACTCAAGAGGTGTGATATTCTAATCAAGAAAACTATGTTAAACTAATGTATCACTTCAATTTGCATATATTCTCAATAAATAGCTTGGCAGAACGCTACAGAATTCAGGCGTCTGTCATGAATGGCTACGTCTCCTGCCAGCAGTAAAGACAATCTTTCTGGGTTCGAGTCTTTGTCCACAGTGTCCGATCGAACATCTCTGACAATAACTCACCGTTTTTCTTTTGTTTTAAGGGGAACTGGAAAGGCAACAGGGCATCCAGCCTCACAGCATACACACAAATGGCGGCCAAGTGGATGCGCATACGGGACACGGATCCCCCTCAGGTGCAAAATCAAATCCATTCATCTATTTTCTAGAACCCTCGTCCTCATTAGGGTCATGGGAGAGCTGCAGCCCTTCCTACTTGATTGTGGGTGAGAGGCAGTGTCCATCCTTGGACTGGTCGCCAGTTGCAAGACATGCAGACAATCTTTCACACTAAATATGTCAATGCCAATTGGAAACCAGTGGCTAGGCGTGCATGTCATTCCTAGGCCTTCAGTAGTGCTACGTCTGAATCACACCGCAGCTGCCAGTGCGGTGTGATTTACTACTATAGGGTGCTGTTGGCCAGGAAATAACTTGAAGAAACTTAAGAAATACTGTCATTAAACTATTCGAATTTTTACTATGAACGTGTGGATTCATGATAACCTTATAAAATTGGAATATTCTTTGCTATTTTTGCTAGCTTGGGAGATGTCCAACCTTTCTTAATGATGTCCATTTATTCTTGAAAAGTCCGTCTTCAAAATGGCTTTTACCGTAAATCTGCAACCAAATCTATTTATTCTCCTTCAGCCATTGTAGTTTGACCACACCACTATTGAATCAACACAAAAATGTATTTGCTAATGTAACTCGCTACAGATACAGTGTGCTAGCTCTGGCCTGTATGCGCTTATCAGTAGCGGCTAGTGATACTATGATTGGCTAATGACTTTCTCTTTCTCTCACTCACTCACTCACTCACTCACTCACTCACTCACTCACTCACTCACTCACTCACTCACTCACTCACTCACTCACTCACTCACTCACTCACTCACTCACTCACTCACTCACTCACTCACTCACTCACGGGGTCTGCAACATCTGCAAATGGTGCTCTTCTGTTTTGAATTGTGTTTAATTGATGTCTTGCGTGCTCTGGCAGGTCAGCAGGACGTGTATGATAAAAGCGGCAACAACAACGCTGTGGAGGTGAGTGCCAAAACCACTATTGTCTTCCTCAGGTAAGTGTGTGTGCTAGTTGGTTCCCGTTAGTTGGCTTCTGCCATGAGCGTGTGTGTGTGTGTGTGTGTGTGTGTGTGTGTGTGTGTGTGTGTGTGTGTGTGTGCGTGTGCGTGTGTGTGTGTGTGTGTGTGTGTGTGTGTGTGTGTGTGTGTGTGTGTGTGTGTGTGTGTGTGTGTTTGTATACGTGTATATGTGAGACTCTAAATTCTGTAAAGTCGACCTTGGCTTTAATAATAATAAAAATATTACTACTACTATTACTACTACTACTACTGCTACTACTACTACGACTACTACTACTAAATCTACGACTGCTACAACAACAACTACTACTACTACTACTACTACTACTACTACTACTACTACTACTACTACAACTACGACTACTATGACTACTACGACTATTACTACAACTAGTAGTACTACTACTACTATTACTATGACCACTATTACTACTACTACAACTACTACTATGACTACTAGTACGACTACTACTACTATCACGACTAGTACTACTACTCCTACGACTACTACAACGACTACGACAACTACTATGACTACTACTACGACTAGTAGTACTACTACCACTACTACTATGACTACTATGACTACTACTATTACTAGTAGTACTACTAAATCATTTTTAACCCATCAACTGGTACTACTATTACTACTACTATGACTACTACTACAACTACTATTACGACTACCACTATGACTCTTACTATGAGTAGTACTACTACGACTACTACTGTGACTACTACGACTTATACGACTACTACCACGAGTAGTAGTACTACTACATCATTTTTAACCCATCAACTACTACTACAATTACTACTACTACAACTACTACTATGACTACTACGACTACTACTACGACTAGTAGTACTACTACATCATTTTAACCCATGAACTACTACAAATATCAGAATCAGAATCATCTTTATTGCCAAGTATATGTAGAACACACAAGGAATTTGTTTCCGGTCGAACACACTGTACTAGTATCATCATAAAAAAATTGCAGAGGCACTATACAGTGCAATATTACTACTACTATTACTACTACTACAACTACGACTACTGCTACTACTACAACTACTACTATGACTACTACGACTACTACTACGACTAGTAGTACTACTACATCATTTTAACCCATCAACTACTACAAATATCAGAATCAGAATCATCTCTATTGCCAAGTATATGTAGAACACACAAGGAATTTGTTTCCGGTCGAACACGCTGTACTAGTATCATCATCAAAAAATTGCAGAGGCACTATACAGTACAATATTACTACTACTATTACTACTACTACAACTACTACTATGACTGCTACTACGACTACTCCAACTAGTACTACGCCTACTACTACGACTACAACTACTACTACTACTACTAGTAGTACTTCTACTACTAGTATGAGTACTACTACTACTACTACTCCTACTACTAATAATAATAATAATCATCATCATCATCATTATCATCTAAATACTAATTATAATGGCAATTTTAAAGAACATAAATATCCGCCTCATCACTCTCATCAGTACGGATAGAAAGGCCGCCTAGGGGCCTTCAAGTGGATCAGCCACCACTCCTGCTCCGTAGAAAACATCCGTTACCCATCAACTGCTGCTAAGCCTAGACAAGGGAAACATAAGCCAGCCTGTATGTATGTGTGTGTGTGTGTATGCGTGCAAGTGTCCACCATGATTTTCTTGTTATCCTTTTCACTGCTTGTCTTTCTCCCCCCTCGGTCAGTCCTTTTGAGACATGTCAGTCAGTGTGTTAGGGAGGCACCATGCCCTCGGTGTCACTTTTTCCTTTGATCTTCTTCCAGCCCACCCCCCCTCACCCCTCCACAAAAAAAAAACAACAACACACACCCAGAGTTCTCCCCCCCACAGCCTCTTCACTTTTTCCAGGAGAGTGGTGAGAGTTTGGATGTGCGGTGTAAATTATTTTGACTGTATGCAGTAATCCCCCGCTGTTTCAAAGAGAATCCGGACTGAGCTCAATTGTGAATATATTGATGTATTAAAACATTTATGATTAATGTTTTACACCACAGGTGTCAAAGTCAAGGCCCGCGGGCCAAATCCGGCCCGCCACATCATTTTTTTCGGCCCGCGAAAGCAAATCAAACTTGTTAAATTCCATGATGATTGCTAAAATCTGAGCCAAAATTTCATATTTTTGGATGTCAACCACAATAAAAGTCATTATTCTTGACTTCAGATTTGAAAATGAGTTATTCATTAATTTGCTGTGTGCTCTATATGTAATATTTGAAGGGATTTAAACATTCTAATGGGTTCCCAAAATTCATAACGGCTCTCGAGAGGAAACCATAACTACAATGTGGCCCGCGGCAAAAAAAATGACTTTGACACCCCTGTTTTACACAGTATCCCAACTGGATTTACTTTTTGGGAGCATAAAATGCGGAAAATAGGCGATAATGTCGATCATTGTTTTTCAAAGTCAAAGCATTCAAGCATTCCGTTGACATTTTCAAGCAAAACAATTGACCGCATGATCCTCATGAGAATGAAGTGGTCCGGAAAACCCATCCCTCCATCCATTTTCTGCCGCTTATCCGAGGTCGGGTCGCGGGGGGCAGAAGCTTCAGCAGGGAAGCCCAGACATCTCTCTCCCCAGCCACTTCTTCCGAGGCATTCCCAGGCCATCCGGGTGACATAATCTCCCCAGTTTCTCATGGGTCTTCTGCCAGTGGGGCATGCCCGGAACACCTCACCAAGGAGGCGTCCGGAAGGCATCCTATTCAGACTAAACATGCTAACTTCTATTCTGTCTACGCTTTGTCATTGCGTGTGGGTGCGTATGTGGCGCACGCGCTGACTGTGCACGCCACCCCCGTGCATGCCTGCATGCCCCCCCAGTGCGTGTCACACCAGAGGGCTGCGTAAGGCTGCGTTCAGGCTGGTAACTCCCCGTGCGTTCTCTGGCTGTTCCTAAACTAGGTGTCAATTCACAACAGGCTGCAGACCTATCAACTGAGCCCGTCCAGCGTTGAGCCGACGCCCCCCCTGGCCCTGACGGCCCCGCCCGCCCTGCTCGGCCCCATCCCGGCCGGGGAGCTGCGCCCGGAGACGCTGATCCAGTGCCAGCAGATCGTCAAAGTCATCGTGGTGGACCAGAGCGGGCGGGGCCGCATGGAGGCCTTCCTCAGCCAGGGTCCGGCCGCCCACCAGCTCCTGCGCTCCGCCATGTCCACGCCTGTCCACGTCCAGGGCGACGGGCCTCAGCCCCCCCTGCCGCCGCCGCCGCCCCCTTACAACCACCCGCACCAGTTCTGCCCGCCGGACTCGCCCATGCCGCTCCACCACACGATACCGCTCACTCGAAGGCGAAACTCCAGCGGATCCCGTAGCATCGTCTAAGCCGAGCCCCCCTAAAGCCCCCCTAAGATTCTCCTAAAAGCAGGGGTGTGCAAACTTATGTGCTCAAGGGCCACATTTGATTTTCAAAATGAAGAGAGGAGCCATCTCGTTTGCGTTTGTTACCCAAAAAAATAATACATTCAAATGTTTATGCCGAGTATGAAATCTGCATCAATTCACGTCAGTTTTGTATTTTCTTTACACGTCATTTATTTAACTCATTCACTGCCAGAAGTGTGCAAAAATGTGTCCACTCCAGTGCCAGGGTTTTTGTCATTGTCGCATGAATTCCAGGACCCACAGAATATTAATAATATATATAGTTTTAGGACTACATGAACCTTCAATGCAGCGTAAAAAAACTTTTTTTCTTCTTTAATCAGAAAAAAATTTGTTAATTCCTAAATGATATGGGTCTGGAGTTATAAGAGCTTGAAATGAGGGCGTATGTCCAAAATACAATGCAATAGATACGTATTGTTTTATATGCCGCTTTAACATACGAAGCTAGAACAAAGTGATAACATGGGAAAAAAGGAAATGCTGCCACCTTGTGGAAAAAAAAAATATTGCAGGATGTCTGGCCAGCGCTTTATCGGCACCCGTGCAAGAAAAAAAACAAAAGCTGGATTAATTTGCAAATGGCATATTTTCAATTCCTGAATACATTTGTGAATGGCAGTGAATGAGTGAATAATAAGTCATTTATGAATAACTAAATTAAATTTTAAAGATTGTTTTGTATGGTATTGTATGTAAAATGATTTAAATAGTTCGTTATTACCCAAACAATGATATATTTGTTTGTTAATTGATTACATGTTATATGTAAACAAGTACAAAATATCTAAATATATATTTATATTTAATTGGAAGCAAATAATATATTTCTTTGAATAAAAATAATGTTTGAGTGATATTTTTGTTATTTAGGAATATTTTATAAATTGTTGTAAATAAAAATAATGGCATTTATATATTTTATTCAAATATATTCCACTTCAATTTGTTAACCAATTATTTCATTAGACAAAATATATTTTACTTGTGCACATTTTATCATTCATAGATTTTTTTTATTTTTTTATTTCACACTTCAAACATCAAACCAATTTAATTAAAGGACAACCGATGTCTCCGGACAAGTTGTGTCCATAATTTGTAAAATGGCTTCAAATGACTTCTACTGAGCGTATTTTACAAAGATTCCACCACATATGGCTATATTTTACGTTTTAAGACTCGCACTGAATATTCCGGAAGTCTTGTTTTTGAGTTGGTGACGAGTCCGTACGTGACGTCACTGAAGGAACGCCCCCGACCGAAAAAAGGACACATTGTAGCAGTCCTTCCATCACGTCAATTCATGTTGCTGTACTTTGGTCTGAAGACGTCGTGTAGGACCACAAAGTGGCAGAAGAGGGCGACAAAGCTCCATGTAAGGAATTAATCAGGCTGTGGAAACGGGCTGCTTAATTCCTTACACGGCTTTGTCGCCATGTTCTGCCTTTTTTGGGTGCGACATTTCCCACCCCTGATGCCTCAAAATGACACGGAATAAATTCATTAATCGATTGCAAACATTTATGCTTTCTTCTTCAGAATATTTGAATCATATTCATAACTGGATGAATAACCAGAAAGCATATTCTCCACATCTGAAGCCATTGTTTTGATTCTCGAGCAAGGCAAGACGTCTTGCCGTGACACCACGAACATGGGGCGACCTTGTGAAACTGGCCGCTTCTGGTTTCAAATTGAAATACTTTTTAGACACTTTAAGTCATTTTTATTTCTGTTTTTCATTTGACTAAAAATATCATACTGCGTGTTTTGGGTATTTTAGATGCTATAAAACGTTTTTCTGACGTCAGTTAGGAAACAAAAAACTGACGTCGGTTGTCCTTTAAATCAATTAAATAATTACATTACCGAAATTAATACATAAGAAATACATGTTTTAAATGGCTAACCCACAGAAAAAAAATATCCTGTGACTGTAAAGTGTCCTTGAGAGTTTTGAAAGGCGCTTATAAATGAAATGTATTATTATTATTATTAATTTCATACAAAAATCTATCTCAGTTGAAAAATATCTACGGACGAATACAGGATGAAATGGATTGAACAATAAATTCCAGGATTCTTGATACCGCAAGCCAGATTTAAGGACCGCGTGTGGCCCACGGGCCTTATTTTGCTCACCCCTGTCTGAAAACATTATTTTCAAAAAACGGGACATTCAAAAAGAAAAAAAAGAAAAGATGACTCAGATCTCAGCACAAGTCTCACTTCTCGAGGGACTGCAATTATTCTGTTCTTATCTACTGTGGAAAGAGAAGAACGGCGGCTTATGGCTGCAGTTGTTCCTTGAACGATCAAATTGCGTCTTTAAAGGAGGAAAAAAAGAGAATGAGAAGGTGACAAAGATGTCTCCCCTACATTTTCATCACAAAACAAAGTACAGTGATACCTCGGTTTACGAACCTCTTGGCTTACGAACTTTTCGGTTTACAAACGTTACATTTATGAAAATGTTACCCTGGCATGCAAACTATTTTTTGGGATACAAACAGAGCTGCCACAATGAGTGATGTGTCATTCGCGAACGAGCCTGTTCTCCTAACAAGAAAATGGTGGCCGACTGTTTTGTCCTCTATTCCCCGCCCCCAGTCTTCGGTTAAAGCCACGTGATTGGTCAAGAACGCAGCAGTGCGGGGTTGGGGGTTACAGACAGAGAGAGAGTGAGGCCGTTCTCCCAAAAACAAAATGGCGTCTTTGGTTAAAGCCACGTTGTTGGTCAAGAACGCAGCAGTGAGGGGGGAGGGGAGGGTAAACATGAAAGAGACAGTCAGATGACAGAGAGTGAAAAAATACACACACACACGAAAGGGAGACGACAGAGCTTGAAACAAAAAAACAAAAGTGAAAAAAACAATAAAGTGAAATGGTGAGACAATGATAGAAAAAAAGTGAAATTTGGACTTGTTTCAACTTTGATCAAAAGCAGAGTGTAGACTGGAAGGTTAAAATACCCCGTCAATCAGGCTCTACAAATAACCCGCACGAGCCATCTGTACTCTTGATGCAAAAAGCTATCAACCCAGCTAAACAGAACACAATTGATGAGGAAAAAGGTAAAATTATCGCTGCAGTTCCTCAAGATGGTGAAAGAAGGCGACGTTCCTCATCAAGTGTTTAATGCTGATGAAACCGGCCACTCCATTCCATCAAGCCATCAACGACCATCACAATGGAAAATAAAATGACTTTATTATACAGTACAGTTTATTTCTTTAATTAAAATACCATAGCACATTTATTATACATAAAATAAGGTATATTTCGTGTAGTTTTAAGGTTTAGAAAATTACAAAGTAGAAACTTTGTTTTATGGGGACCTGGGAACGGATTATTCTCATTTTAATGATTTCCTATGGGAAATTAATTTTTGGGATACACACTTTTTGCCTTACACAGTCTGTCTGGGAACCAATTAAGTTCGTAAGCCAAGGTATCACTAAATACCAAGGTATTTAGTATTGCATTCGTGAGCAGTGTTTGGGCCATGCTGCAAAGATAAAAAAACAAACAACACCAAAAAAAGTTAAAAAAAAAAAAAACGTCCAAAAATCTCCATGTCACAATTATGAAGAGTAAAATTCGTTTTCAAGGTCACCTTCCATTTTTTTTACATTGAGGTAAACATTTTTTTTTTTACACCGAGTACTTGCACCCATTTGACACATTAGCGAAGCATCGCCTGTTCCATTTATTCCATTTTATGTGTTTTCCGATATTTTTCTAAATTAATATTATACACAGTAAAGTCTCGTTATGTCGATATCGGTTATATCGATAGTACTGCTTATTACGATACTATTTCTATGAACGCAAGGAGAAAATTTACATGCTGCAGGATCGGATATATCGATAAATATCGATATTATATCGATATTTTTTCAGACTCCCGAGAATATCGATATAACGAGACTTTACTGTATGTATAATATTATATATAACGTTACTTTTTATGTCAAATTCATTTTTTTGTCTTTTGAGTTATCCCCTTTTTTATGTCATTTACACACCTTGTCAAAAGAAATCATTCATTTTGTTGTCAAAAATGTCTTCCCTCCCCCACCAATAAAATTACCGCAGTTTTGTAATATTATCACCTTTCTTTTACCGAACATAACGTATATAATACAACTTGATCAAATTGTTATTTTCTTGAAATGTTGCCATTTTAACTCATTTACTGCCAGACGTGCAAAAATGTGTCCACTCCAGTGCCAGGGTTTTTGTCATTTTTCCAGGACCCACAGAATATAAAGTTTTAGGACAAAATAAGTCAAAGTCAGCTTTATTGTCAAATATGCTAATATGCATGACATACAGCACAGATGAAATTACTGTCCTCTCGGACCCAGCGTGCAAGGCACTTATGACTTTAACAAACATAATAAACACGAAAACGGCAATTTGCCGGAAGGGAGAGGGGAGCCGCTGTGTGTTCACGCGCCGCCATCTTGGGGGAAAAAAAATATATATAGCAAATAATATGATAACACAAAGACACAGAGAGTCATTTATTCTTCAGGACTTGCTGTACCCTCTTTGTGACATGAAGCAGTTCTCGATGAAGGAGGAGAGGATCAAAGCATTCTGTTTAGCAGTGGATCAGGGACGACATGGTGGAATGTACATTCAATGCAGCGTACGAAACTTTACAGTCTCTTCTTCCATCAATCAGAAAAAAAGAGTTAATTCCTAAATTATATGGGTCTGGAGTTATAAGAGCTTGAAATGAGGGTGGTGTTCCAAAATGCAATGCAATACATACATATTGGTTTATATGGCGCTTCAACAACAGCTGAAGCTGGAACAAAGCGCTAACATGGGAAAAAAAGGTAAATGCTGCCCCCTTGTGTAAGGAAAAAAAATATTGCCAGAAGCTTTGGCCAGCGCTTTATCGGTACCCAAGCAAGAAGAACCAACACCCGAACTAATTTGGGAATGGCGCTCTACGTCATATTTTCAATTCCCGAATACATTTGTGAATGGCAGTGAATGAGTTAATAATAATTTGAAAGTCGCTTTTAAATGAAATGTATTATTATTATTAATAATGTTATTATTCATTTATGAACAACTAAATTAAATTTTAAAGATTGTGTTGTATGGTATTGTATGTAAAATGATTTAAATATTTATTTTTTACCCAAACAATGATAGATTTGTTTGTTAATGGATTAATTGTACTTATGTTTTATGTAAAAAAAAGTATGAAATTATTATTATTATATATTAATTATTATTATCTAATTATTTATTTTTCATTTGAAGTAAAGAACTAAATATTTCTACAAATAAAAAACACATTTGTTATGTAGTCATAATTTTAAAATTATTGTAAATGAAAAACGATAAATTATCTGGTGGGAAAAATATACGTATATTTTTGGCTTGGTGAAATTATGACCTTAAAAATAGTCAATAACAATTTCATTTTGCTAAAATGAAAAAAATTCTCGTGACATTTTTTGTTCTTTTCAATCATACTGCTTGAATTTTTTTCTTTTTCTCTTTTCCTCACATGACATTTACTTAGCTAGCTAGCTCGTCATTTTTTGTCAACTTTTGTCTCATTTCATATAAATATGACTGTTGTTTTTTTATGTCTTTTCAGTGTGGCCTTTATACTGCACATTTGATTGACATGAAGTAGCGGGAACGCCTCCCACGCCTCCCACTCGTACATTCACGTTTTATGGCTTTCTCCACTGTGAATAGTGTTGTTGTTGAAGGCCATTTATCAGCCAGGTAACTCTCACTTTGTAGCTTTAGTTTGAGGAAGATAAATAATGACCCCACACACAGGTGGTCCACTTGTAAATACTTTTTGCACTTTTTACCTTTCGCCACAGTGAAAATGTGTTTAAAAAACAAAAGAGAAAATAAGTAAAAAGCAGAATCGGCAAGATGGTTGTGGACGAAAAGCTTTCTTCAGCCGTCATCTGTACTTCTTTGAAGGTGTCGGATGCTTCGTTCCTCATCCGAAAAGCTTCGTCAGCGAACAAAAATTTTGCTGAAGTTGAAATCATGGCATTTTTCCATTGGGCCGTTTTGTACATAAGAGACGCAACGAAGCACGTCTTCTACTTTTTTTTTGCACCACAGAATATATAAAATATATATTGTAAATACATAGATTTTATTCTGAAAACGTGATCTCGCATCCGTGTGTCTGCTGAATTTGTACAGAGAAAAAAAATCTAGTTTAAAAACAAGAGAGATACATACAAAGTTCTAGTTCTTATTATTATTAGGATGACTATTGACGTCTCATATCGGGCGTTATGAAGTCCTGCAGCCGAAGCAGGGAAAAAAAAACGGCAAAAGCTTTTATAGGTTTGAGAGCGGTTACCATGGCAACACAGATATTATTGTTACAATGATCATGACGGTTACATTGTGTCATTACGAGGAGCTGTGAAAAGGGCTATGCTGTTTGGGTGATTAAACACACATGCACATGCACAAACGCAGTCGGCAAATCAACACAAAATCCATTTGAGGAAAGGCTTGTTTTCTCTCTGTTTTGTTGTTTGTTTATTTTTTTTTGTTTACTCTCCATTCTCCCACTGATTGAAGAGTGCCATTCAAGCATGTAAAGCTTCCAAAGCGGACGCAAAAAGCGGCTCTCGTCTGTGTTTGTATCATCAACGTGGCGACCGTTGATGTCATTTTCGACGATTCATTTTCGACGATTTTTAACTCATGAGCTGCCATTCCGAAATTTATTTGTAAATTTAAAGGACAACCGACACCATTTTTTTGTTTCCTAAGTGACATCAGAAAAGCGTTCTATAGCATCTAAAATACCCAAAACACGCAGGCAGATATTTTGAGGCAAATGCAAAACACCAATAAAAATGACTTCAAGTGTCCCAAAACTACTTCAAAATGACCTCGGAAATGGCGAATTTCAGAAGGTCCCGCCCCCTTGTTCGTGACGTCACGTCAGGACGTCTTGCCTTGCTTGAGAATCAAAACAATGGCTTCAGATTCGGAGAAGATGCTTTCTTGTTACTCATCCAGTGATGAATATGATTCAAATAGTTCTGAAGAGGAAAGCATAAATGTTTGCAATCGATTAAAGAAGTCCTTCCAGATCAATTCGAGCGTCAGGATTCCAATGTAGCGTCCCAGAAAATGCACAAGATGGTGCCCAAGCTCCGTTGGAAATGGGCTGATTTGTCTGCTGGGAATTTTTGTCAACTAGTATCAAATAGTAGTCTTGGTGCAACACACAACGATTCACCATCGCGTTATTTATATTTTTTCCTTCTAATTTCGCCATCAACACAAAGTTTTCAGAGCAAAGTACCCGAAATGCATTGTGTCGCTTTCTCGGTCAGGGGCGTTCCCTCCGTGACGTCACGTCAGGAATCGTCATCAACTCGAAAACAAGACTTCCAGAATATTCAGCACGAGTCTTAAAACGTCAAATATAGCTATATACGGTGGAATCTTTGTAAAATATGCTCAGTAGAAGTCATCTGAAGTGATTTTACAAATTATGGACACAACTTGTCGGGAGGCGTCGGTTGTCCTTTAAAAGCATGACGTGGAGCGCCATTCCCGAATTTGTTCGGATTTTGCTTTTTCTTGCGGGAGGGGCAGGGCAGGGGAATGCGGATCAAGCACTGGTCAGACCTCTGGTAATGTCTATCCCCACCCACGAGGGGGCAGCATTTGGCTTTTGTACAGCCGCCCCCATTTCAAGTTCAGATAACTCTAGACCCATATAATTTTGAAATTAACTCTTTTTTTCTGATGAAAGAAGAGCGTCTAAGGATTCTTACGAAAATATGACATGGCGCACCATACCCGAATTTGTTCGGTTTTGCTTTTTTCTTGCTTGGATGCCGATAAAGCACTGGCCAGACCTCTGGCAATGTTTTTACCCTTCCACATTCCCTTTTTTTTCCCATGTAAGCGCTTTGTTCCAGATTCAACTTTTGTTAAAGCGCTGTATAAACCAATATGTATGCCTAGCATTGTATTTTGGGCACCTGCCCCCATTTCAAGATCACATCACTGTAGACTCATATAATTTAGAAAATAACTTTTTTCTGATGAAAGAAGAACGTCTAAGGTTTCTTATGAAAATATGACGTGACGCGCCATTCCCAAATTTGGTTTTTTTTTTTTTCTTGCTTGGATGCCGATAAAGCACTGGCCAGACCTCTGGCAAGGCTTTTTCCCTTCCACAAGGCGGCGGCATTCACGTTTTTCACGTTAGCGCTTTGTTCCAGCTTCAACTTTTGTTAGCGCTATATAAACCAATATGTATGCATAGCATTGTATTTTGGGCACCTGCCCCCATTTCAAGATACTATCACTGTAGACTCATATAATTTAGGAATTAACTATTTTTTATATGAAAGAAGAGAGTCTAATGTTTCTATCGCTGTATTGAATGTTTATGTAGTCCTAAACCACAATATTCTGTCGGTCCTGGAATTTGAGTGAAAATGACAAAAACCCTGGCACTGGAGTGGACACATTTTTTTTTGCACATCGTCTGGCAGTGAATGAGTTAATTTCCGAAGGGAATTTTGAAGAGCCTCCAGAATTCCACAATTTTTTTGGGGCAACATTCCCCATAGTAATTTTCCAATAGTTTGGTGTTTCTTGGTCGATTCAAACTATTTTGTCAACATTTTCCGAACGGCTTTGTCATGTTCCAAAAATGTTCCCTTTTTTTTCATCGGAATTCATAAACATCCCAACCAATGGTGGGGTTAAAGACAAAATTATTATTTTTCTCCCAATATTTTAACCCATTTCCTCTATTTTGCTAACTTCTTTAGCATTTTTATTCTGCACTCCCTCTTCAGCATTCTACTTGCAAGTTTTCTTGATCTCTCTCTCTACCTGCCCTGAGCCTCCCTTTGTCCCTCCTTCTTTTTCCGTGGTTGTCATGACGACCTCATCCACCCTCCAGAAAATAAGCACTGTCATGAATATTTGCACCCTCACACTATTTATAAACAAAAAAAATGGCAGATTTCTTAAAGACATGTTTATTATTATTAAAAAAAAAGAGTATTTCTAATTGTTTTTGTTCGTTTGGGGAGAATGAAAGAATAAAGTAGTTTTTACTCTCCGTGAATCTTTGTGTGTTGTCAAATATTGAATCCAAAGTGTCGCGTTGGTTGAATGAAATATTCTGCGGCAGGTGGGATAAATTTGCGGCCAGAATAGCTGGTTGGTTTATGAGGGAAAATCATCCCCTGCCTTTATCACACAGGCGGCGAACTCATTTATTACGACAACGGGGGGATGCGACATTGCGGGTGACAGCACTTGAGGAATGGACGTGAGGAAATTGGATTGTGATTCGGCCTGAAAGAGAATATACATGTGTGTGTGAGTGTGTGTATATATATATATATATATATATATATATATATATATATATATATATATATATATATATATATATATATATATATATATATATATATATATATATATATATACAGTAAAGTCAGTCTCGTTATATCGATATTCAAGGGAGTCCGAAAAAATATCGATATAACCGGGACTATCGATATATCCGACCCTGTTTGCATGTAATTTTCTCCGTGCGTGCATAGAAATAGTATCGATATAACCGGGACTATCGATATATCCGATATCGATATAACGAGACTTTACTGTATATATATATATATATATATATATACAGTGAGACCTCAACTTACAAACACCTTAACTTACAAATGTCAAATTTATGAAAATTAGACCTTATAATAAGCACTATTTTCATAATACACACCCACCACGGCTGGCGGAGTGATCTTCGGCG
This sequence comes from Hippocampus bargibanti, assembly GCF_051943395.1. Lineage (NCBI taxonomy): Eukaryota > Metazoa > Chordata > Actinopteri > Syngnathiformes > Syngnathidae > Hippocampus > Hippocampus bargibanti. Next base: position 6,963,154 of record NC_142738.1, on the reverse strand, counting down.
GAAGCACACGACCAAACAGCACCAGAGGTCAAGTTACAACAGTCCTTATGGAAGGTGACTCTCCTTCCATAAGCCATCAACGACCATCAAAAAGGTAAATAAAACTTTATTTTACAGCACAGTTTATTTCTTTGATTACAGTTCTCATGTAATGCGCCTCTCTTTCCAAACAGCAATTCCCTTTGACCTACGACCTCCAACGCCATTCCATCAATCCTTAAATGACCATCACAAATGTAAATAAAGTGACTTTATGATACAATTCAGTGTATTTCTTTCATTACAATACAATAGCACATTTATTATACATAGAATAAGGTATGTTGTGTGTAGTTTTAAGGCTTGTTTAGTTGAAAAGTATATTTTATGGAAACCCGGGAACGGATTATTCCCATTTTAATGGTTTCCTATGGGAATTTTTTTTTTGAGATACACACTTTTCGCCTTACACACTCTGTCTGGGAACCAATTAAGTTCGTAAGTTGAGGTATATATATATATATATATATATATATATATATATATATATATATATATATATATATATATATATATATATATATATATTCTAAAGATGGGATGATTAATATTGTGTTGTATTGAATGGCGCTCCATGTCATATTTGCAATTCCCGAATACATTTGTGAATGGCAGTCAATGAGTTAAAATCCACTGTGGTGTGGTGTACATTGGCAACACCATCAAAACAATGTCCTTCTTGTGGCTCGAACCGGATGTGTACTCACAGCTAAACACATTCACAGTGTCTTCATTTTGTAATGCGAAGAGCCAAACGTTGCCACGACCTCATTCCATCGAAGAGTCGCCAAGGGTGTATTAAGGCCGTAAAAGACATCAAACACAAGAATAAAAATCCAAGCGGCTTTACTGGTGCAAATCACTCTGGAGAAAATGATCCAAAACCCTCGAAATATTGGACTGCCATCAACCCGTGAACGCAGGCGGCAGAATTGACAAAGATGTCGAAAATAAAAGAAATATGGTCGAATAAATTATCATACAAAAACACAACAGCTTTCAGTTACGATACAGTCATGACAATACGCAATGGACTATGTGTGCAAAAATGTGATAGGGCGCTTCGAGTGCTCCCACTTTTTTTTTCCTCACCGTGAATCGGAGAAAGGTCCTGGAAGGGAGCAATGTTCCAAAGACTGATTCCCATCCTTTGTCATTTCTTGCTCCCAAAAAATAACAGCCACCTTCGGGCAAAAGTGGGTTTCTTCTACATTGTGGTCTCTTCCCATTCCAGTTCAACGTCTCCTGTCGACATATGTGCAGTGTGACATATGATGGAACAAGTATGTGTGTTTGAATCGGAACAATTTCTTCCACTCGACAGATTAATCCTTTTTGCCGCCCGAGGATAGAATAATTCTTGCTGCTGGCAAGTCTATCAGCTTTGTGTTCAAGTAGGCCCAGATACGAATGATACAGAATGAATGAAGTCTCAAGTATTGGGACAACCATCTAGTAAACTGAAGCTATTCCCAGCTGAAAAGATTGAGCACTGTCGCAAAATGTAAAAGAAAAATGCAGCCTTTTATGCCCAACTCTAAATGTTTCGAATTATATCGCTATCTAGCTGGCTATTTAGCCAACTATCTATTTGCTATCTATAAGCTATCTGGCTGGCTAGCTCGCTAGCTATCAACTAGCTGTCCAGCTAGCTGTCTATTTGCTACCTATTAGCTATCTGGCTGGCTAGATATGAACTATCTGTCTAGCTAGCTAGCTATATATCTAGCTGGCTATTGATTATCTATCTATCTATCTATCTATCTATCTATCTATCTATCTATCTATCTATCTATCTATCTATCTATCTATCTATCTATCTATCTATCTATCTATCTATCTATCTATCTATCTATCTATCTATCTATCTATCTATCTATCTATCGTCTATGAAAACAGTTTTAAATTAAGCCATTCAATGAGGATTTACTTTATACTTTGAAGCATCTAGGAAATTTGCAATGCAGGAAATACCATCAGTACATTTATGAATTGCAACAATCTAATTTTCGAGTGTAAAATGTGTTGTCTGTTACCTTCCATTGCATCCAGCGAGTCCGTTTTCTCTAGAGCAGAGTAGCTGACAAACCAGATGGACTGACTGTTGCCTTTGTTGTTCAGCAGTTCCAGTGTGCTCTGGTGCAAGAAGATGTATTGGGCCTGACACACACACACACACACACACACACACACACACACACACACACACACACACACACACACACACACACACGCACACACACACACACACACACACACACACACACACACACACACGCACACACACACACACACACACACACACACACGGACAGGTTACAGAAAATAGTATGTGACACGTGAAAAACATGTCGATCAGGTTAAAATGAAACCAAAAGTGACAATAAGTAAGGCATAGCCAATTCATGTTCTAACATATCTAGGATAACGTCACGATGCTAGCAAGAAGCTAACTCATTCGCTACCATTCACTAATTAATTCGGGAATTGAAAATATGACGTAAAGCATCATTCCCGAAATATGATGTAGAGCACCATTCCCGAATTTGTTTAGGTTTTGTTTTTTTTTCATTCTTGGGTGCCCATAAAGTGCTGGCCATGGCATCTGGCAACGTGTTTTTTTTTCCTTTCCGCAAGGGGGCAGCATTTCCTTTTTTTCCATGTTACCATTTTGTTCCACTTTCAGCTGTTGTTAAAGCGCTATATAAACCAATATATATGCATTGCTTTGCATTGCATTTTTGACAGCCACCCTCATTTCAAGCTCATATAACTCCAGACCCATGTCATTTATGAATTAGCTATCTAATAGCTATCTAACATTCTATCAGCTAGCTAGCTAGCTAGCTTTCTACCTTTTTGAGTTATTCCGGGTTGAGTGAACGCTGGCGTGTGTGGCTGCCGATGCTCACCCACAGTAAAACATATCCTGTGACTGTGACCTTGAGAGTTTTGAAAGGCGCTTATAAATGAAATTTATTATTATTATTATTATTATTATAATTATTATATAATATTATTATTATTATATAATAATATTATATCGTTGATGACGATGCTTGACGTGACGTCACGTCTGGAACGCCCCTGACCGAGAAAGCGACACACAATGCATTTTGGGTACTTTGTTTGGTCTGAAAACTTCGTGTTGATCCGTGTTAATGGCAAAATTAGAAGGAAAACACATAAATAACGCGATGGTGAATCGTTGTGTGTTACACCAACACTACTATTTGATACTAGTTGACACAAATTCCCAGGAGACAAATCAGCCCATTTCCAACGGAGCTTGGGCGCCATCTTGTGCATTTTCTGGGAGGCTACATTGGAGTCCTGACGGCTCGAATTGATACAGAAGGACTTCTTTAATCGATTGCAAACATTTATGCTTTCCTCTTCAGAACTATTTGAATAATGTTCATAACTGGATGAGTAACAAGAAAGCATCTTCTCAGAATCTGAAGCCATTGTTTTGATTCTAGAATAAGGCAAGACGTCCTGCCGTGACGTCACAAACAAGGGGGCGGGACCTTATCAAACTATTTGAAGTTGTTTTGGGACACTTTGACAGTTAAAGTGTAAAAATGAGTTAAACTTTAACTCATTTTTATTGGTGTTTTGCATTTGACTAAAAATATCAGCCTGCGTGTTTTGGGTATTTTAGATGCTATAAAAACGTTTTTCTGATGTCAGTTAGGAAAAAAAATGGTGTCGGTTGTCCTTTAAAAGTGATTTAAAGGCAGCAAAGTTAAGCTTCATTTGACAGATTATGTCACAAAACACCACTGTCAAGTTGTTTTTTCAAAATATACTCACGCTTCAGACAAACATAACAGGACGCTTCACGCTCTGAGAAAATACAGATACTAGGCAACAAATCCTACAAATTAAAACAAGCAAGCCAACAAACAATGAGCCGTGATAAGAAGAAGGATGTCGATAAACACCCACAGCGAGATGCACAAATGATCCATAAGTAATGAGCGAGCCAGGGTGATTTTAGGAGATTTTGCCTTGTCAGGATGGGGGAATCCTGCTCACAATACACGTTTAATCCACCGTCAGACCATCTTAGTCCAAAAAAGAGAATTTTCTCATAATGCCTGACAGGGAAAGGGATCACAGGGAGGGTGAGGGGGGCTGGTGGTGGGGGTGGAGGGTGTATGAAGAGTAAAGTAGGACAACTACTCTGATGCTTGAAAGTGAACACAAGTTGAGAGGCTATTCTGTGGCAATGCATTATTCCATGTTCTGTGTGACTTCCCTGACGGATTGTTCATTTCAATTGCGAGGTGACAAAAAACAAACAAACAAACAAACCAACAAGCAAGCAAACAAACAAACAAACAAATGAATAAATGAATGAATAAACAAATAAAGAAATAAATGCAGTCATACATGAACAAATAAATAAATAAATAAATAAATAACTAAATAAATAAATAAATAGATAAACACATAAATAAACACCCAAATTAATAAATACCTAAATTAATTATCATAGTAAAAATAGATAAATAAATAAGCGCACCATTAAATTAAAATGAATCAATAAATGAATGAATTAATAAATAAATACAGTAAGTAGGCAGGTAAATAAATAAAAATAAATAGGCTCACAAGTAAAATAAAAATGAATCTATAAATAAATAAATGAATGAGTAAATACATAAGTAAATAAATAAAAGAAATCCATACATACATAAACAAATCAATAAATACATTAAAAAAAACAAATAAATTAATTGGTTAACAGATAAACAAATAGGTGCACAAATACATAAAAATAAATCAATACATCAACGAATGAATAAATAAATAAATAACGAAATAAATAAAGAAATAAGGATCTAGGTAAATAAAGACATAAACAAATAAATAAATAAATAAATAAATAAAAATACATACATAAACAAACCAATGAATAAATAAATAAATACCAATTAATAAACTTATACATATTTTTAATTTAATTTTTCTATAATAATGTACTAATAATTTAATTTAATTATAATTAATTAATATATAAATAAATGGGTGTGCAAATAAATAAAAATGAATGAATAATTAAATAATTAAATAAATAAATAAATAGATAGATAAATAAATAAATAAATAGCTGCACAAAGAAATAAACATACATCTATAAATGAATGAATGAATGAATGAATGAATGAATGAATGAATGAATGAATGAACAAATGAATGTCTGCTTGCTTACCAGATTCTGCACCATGCACATCCTCTCGCTGCGCAGCTCAGCCACCAGGCCGAAAACGTCCACAAAGTCGTGATCCCTGATATGCTGAATAAGATGGTCCAGAGCGATGAACACGCCCGTTCGGCCCACACCGGCGCTGAGACCACAGACACACGATGAAGAGATTACATTGTGTCCAGGATTCCATTTGGGGAGATTGAAGAGCCAATTTGGAAAGGTGTGTAAAAAACATAAAGGCATCAAAATGCTCTCCGCCATGCACCCGCAAATACCTGCAGTGCACCGCAATGGTGGTGTTGTGGTGCCGGTGCACTCGGATCGCCCGGACAAATTTGATGAGGGTGCTGCAGCATTCCGGCACGCCATGCTCGGGCCACGACGTGTAGTTAAAATGGTGGACCAAAAGGTAGTGTCCATGCTGCACAATGAAAACAAGTCGATAGGTTTGGTTTCAATGATGCTTTATGATCAGGGTTTGAAATAACGTCTGCCCGGAGGCCCGGGGCGTACAACTTTTACGTCGGGTGTTCAACTTTCAAAACGTCTCGGCCCAGGTGGCCGACAACTTCGTCTAGAAAAAAAAAAATAAAAGATTTTTTTTTCAAATCAAACATTTGCTTTATTCAATAAAACAAAAGCTACAAGCAAACTGCTACAAGCCACGTGGACTCCTCTTTCTAAGCGCCTTTCAAAACTCTCAAGTACACTTTATAGTCAGGCTACAGTCCAAAGCATGAAACAGACTTCTGATTGGCTGCCGTGCCGAGTATGCAAACTGCCAGACGAACATTCGTTTGGCAATTTGCATACTGGGCATGACAGCCAATCAGAAGCCTGTTTCGTGCCATTATACCGTGACAGTAAAGTTTACTTGAGAGTTTTGAAAGGCGCTTAGAAATGTATGATTATTATTATTACTATCAACGACCATCACAAAGGTAAATAAAACAACTTTATTAGACAGTATAGTTTATTTCTTTCATTACAATACAATACAATGACACATTTATTATACATAAAATAAGGCATATTTTGTGTAGTTTTAGGGATTAGGAGAAAATTATGTTTTATGGGAGCCTCTGAACGGATTATTCTCATTTTTAATGGTTTCTTATGTGACAGTAAAGTGTACTTGAGAGTTTTGAAAGGCACTTAGAAATGTATTATTATTATTATTACTATCAACGACAATCACAAAGGTAAATAAAACAACTTTATTATACAGTATAGTTTATTTCATTACAATACAATAACACATTTATTATACATAAAATAAGGCATATTTTGTGTAGTTTTAAGGCTTAGGAGAAAATTATGTTTTATGGGAACGGATTATTCTCATTTTTAATGGTTTGTTATGGGAAATAAATGTTTGGCAGACAAACTTTTCACCTTACACACACTTTCTGGGAATTACGTTAGCATGGACTCCCGTAAAATAGTACCGGGTCGTTACCTTTTCCACTTTGAGCGTTCTGACAGTCCAGTCAGGAAGAATTTCTTCCGACACTTTTGAAATAAGAATGTCACCAAACACCGACATGGGCTTGTTGTTGTCCTCTGGCCAATACTTGTGACAGCGAATCTAGAACGGGACGTACAAATGTATGAAAATGGAAGCGGTATATGGAACATACAGTAAAGTCTCGTTATATCGATATCGGATATATCGATAGTCCCGGTTATATCGATACTATATCTATGCACGCACGGAGAAAATTACATGCAAACAGGGTCGGATATATCGATAGTCCCGGTTATATCGATATTTTTTCGGACTCCCTTGAATATCGATATAACGAGACTTTACTGTAGTTAAAGTAACCGAACTGCCGCTCACTCTGCCGTTTTCGTGGCACTGCGTCAACATGGCGATGGTGCAGGTGCCCGTTTCCCAGATCATCTTCCAAAAATCAGCCACCGTGTTGGGGAGAGGACCCTGCGTGGCGATGAACTCGTTCGGACACAAATAGCCCTTTGGGAGCGAGATATACACATTTTAAAATTCAAATGAAAATTGTTTTTTTTATGGTTTCTTTTGTCACTTTGAGTTGTGCATCATGTGGCCAAAAATGCTGCAAAACAATCCGTATTTGTTCCACGACATTCATCAAGGAGGAGACTGTGCTGAGCGCTTGCACATTTTCGGCAGCATGAATATGCCAGCACTGTTTTTGATTGTGTGGAATGTCAGCGCCATGTGACCGTTATCGCACCATGTGACTGTTATCGCTTATCGCCGGGGCGATGGTGCTTTTTTTGCACCTGTAATGGGCATTATTTTCACAGCCCCGTTTTGTTCGTGTGGAACTGTCGCGGCTTGGTATTGAAGCGGATTTACAGTACGTGGGGCAGGAGACGTGAGACAATCTCTTTTTGTCTACAGCTTCGTGTTTGCTTTCAATAATTAGCTTGTGGCAGACGTGCACATTCCACTGTGATGTCTCTGATCCACTGGTGAAAATGACGCTTTGATCATCTCCTCTTTCATTTTTACTTCGTGCAAAAAAGAGGGTGCAGAAATGGCATAAGATTGAATCACTGTCTGTGTCTTTTGTGTCGTGTCATATTATTTGTTATTAAGTGTTTTTTTTTTTGTTTTCACTTCAAGATGGCGCTGTGAGAGTGGCTGCCTTTTCAGCAACTCCTGTATGTTGTTTTTCTACTTCTTCCTTTCCTTTCCTCTTACTTTCATCACTACGCTGCTGTGAAATGTAAATTTCTCTACTGCGAGACTAATAATGGCTAATTCAATCCAATCCAAAACATACAGTAAACATATATCTACATATTACTATTCACACGGACAGAATTAGAAGAGAAAAACAAAAGGAATGCATTGTTCTTTTTATCGTCAGTTGATACTCACTGAGACAAAGCTGGCGTTGATGTAGTCCGAGCCTGCAGCTCCCAGTTCGGACAGTAGTTTCACTCGATTGTTATTATCTGGATACGACAAAGTCAATTACAACGTAGGGAATGATTCTTCAGCCCGAAATAGAGTAAAAATACTATGACATCAATGAAAATATTATATAGAGGAGCATGCAAATGACCCTTTTTTTCACCGATATAATTAAAAGGTTCATTCTTTCTTTGAAGAAGAACTCACATGGCTTTATGTTAGGAAAACGGTTTTTGGTTTTGTTCCAGGGTAAGTCTGCATCCGTGGTGGCCAGGTCTTGAAGTAGTTTGGGGAGTTCCTGAAGTGAGAGAAAGACAGCAAAGATTTCTTTATGAATTTAAATGAAATTAATTCATAGTTGGATGTTCACTTACGGAAAACTCGTCCTGGAATTTGGCATTGTCGTTGCTGCACAGATCCTCAATATGCTGGAGGAAAGACTTTTTGCTGATAGGCCTTGAAAAAAAATGCCTGTCATGGAAACTGAGCAAGTACATGTACTGTACTGTATTTTGTTATTTCAGGTTATTTTCTGTGTCTGTATTCTACTTGGGTGTTTATTTTCCTGAGTTGGAATTTTTACTCCATAACCTAGTATCAATGTTTTTATTTTCTGTTTGAATCAAGATTTTTAACTGATTCACTGCTATGCCCGAATTTATTCGGGAATTGATTTGTTTGGGTTTTGTTATTTCTTGTTTGGGAGTGGATAAAGCACTGGCCATGGCCTCCGGTAATGTTTTTTTTTTCTTTTACACAAGGGGCAGCATTTTCCTTTCTCATGTTAGCGCTTTGTTCCAGTTTCAGCTGTTGTTAAAGCGCCTCATTTCAAGCTCATATAACTCCAGACCCATATAAGTTAGGAATTAACTACTGTATTTTTTTCTGATGAAATAAGAGCGTCTAAGGTTTCTTACGCTGCATTGAATGTTTATGTAGTCTTAAAACTCAATATTCTGTGGGTCCTGGAATTCGAGTGACAATGACAAAAACCCTGGCACTGGTGTGGACACATTTTTGCACGTCTGGCAGTGAATGAGTTAAGTGCTCTAACTGAAAATAAAAAAAGTAATATATAATTAATTTTCAACGAGTACTAAATGCCCTTCATTATACTTAAAACTGTGGATGAGATGCGACAAGTACTCGTTCGCAGAGTGTGTGAGAGTAGTAACACTTTCAATTCGGAGAGCAGCACCCAAAAAAAACTGTGTTGGGATGCTGCAGCCTCTGTCAGCATATTATTTATACACATTGATACATTATTGATGCAGGATGACTTACTTGAGCGATTTCCTGTAGCTGAGGAGCCTGCATGAAAATACAGTAAAGTCTCGTTATATCGATATCGGATATATCGATAGTCCCGGTTATATCGATACTATTTCTATGCACGCATGGAGAAAATTACATGCAAACAGGGTTGGATATATCGATAGTCCCGGTTATATCGATATTTTTTCGGACTCCCTTGAATATCGATATAACGAGACTTTACTGTAGGTGGTTGTGGTGGTGGTGGGAGGGGGGAGGAGGGGGTTAGGAAAAAAAAGAACAAGCTTAATCACAGTTGAGTTGGTGCTATTTGTGAGAAAAAGAAAGAGAAAATCTAAAAAGAAACCAAACTGTTCACCTGCTTCAGAAAGGAACAAACGAAGGAAGGAAGCAAGGAAGGTAAAGAAGGAAAGAAGGAAAGAAGGAAAGAATATAGGGAGGGAGGGAAGGAGGGGGGAAGGAGCGAGGAAGGAAGGAACAAAGGAAGGAAGGGGGAGGCAAGGAGCAAGGAAGGAAGAAATGAAGGAAGGATAGAAGGAAGGAAGTAAAGAAAGAAAGGAAGAAGGAAGGAAACGAGGGAGGGAGGAAGTAAGAGAGAATGGTAGGAAGGCTGAAAGGAAGGAAGGAATGTAAGAAAGAAAGAAAGAAAGAAAGAAAGAAAGAAAGAAAGAAAGAAAGAAAGAAAAAAAGAAAGAAAGAAAGAAAAGAAGGAACGTAGGAAAGAAAGAAAGAAAGAAGGAAGGAAGGAAGGAAAGAAAGAAAGAAAGAAAGAAAGAAAGGAATGTAAGAAAGAAAGAAAGAAAGAAAGAAAGGAAGGAAAGGAAGGAAAGAAAGAAAGAAAGAAAGAAAGAAAGAAAGAAAGAAAGAAAGAAAGAAAGAAAGAAAGAAAAAAAGAAAGAAAGAAAGAAAAGAAGGAACGTAGGAAAGAAAGAAAGAAAGAAAGAAAGAAAGAAAGAAGGAAGGAAGGAAGGAAGGAAGGAAGGAAAGAAAGAAAGAAAGAAAGGAAGGAATGTAGGAAGGAAAGAAAGAAAGAAAGAAAGAAAGAAAGAAAGAAAGAAAGAAAGAAGGAAAGAAGAAAGAAAGAAAGAAAGAAAGAAAGAAAGAAAGAAAGAAAGAAAGAAAGGAAGGAAGGAATGTAGGAAGGAAAGAAAGAAAGAAAGAAAGAAAGAAAGAAAGAAAGAAAGAAAGAAAGAAAGAAAAGAAGGAACGTAGGAAAGAAAGAAAGAAAGAAAGAAAGAAAGAAAGAAAGAAAGAAAAAGGAAGGAAAGAAGGAAAGAAAGAAAGAAAGAAAGAAAGAAAGAAAGAAAGAAAGAAAGAAAGAAAGAAAGAAAGAAAGGAAAGAAGGAACGTAGGAAAGAAAGAAAGAAAGAAAGAAAGAAAGAAAGAAAGAAAGAAAGAAAGAAAGAAATGTAGGAAAGAAGGAAAGAAAGAAAGAAAGAAAGAAAGAAAGAAAGAAAGAAAGAAAGAAAGAAAGAAAGAAAGAAAGAAAGAAAGAAAGAAAGAAAGAAAGAAAGAAAGGAAGGAAGGAAGGGGGGATGAATGGAAAGTAGAAAAATGTGAGGGACAGTAGTGAGCAAAGAAGAATCAAAAGGGCAGAAGAAAAGACGAAGAAGTTCTGAAAGGACAAAATGTGGCTTGCAGTCTTGTAGACATGAGCATGTATGAGCGGGCGTGGTGAACGGGTGGCAAAAAAAGGGGAGGAGGTGGCCCGATGACGTAAACGATAGCAACACTTACTGGATGACGTAAATCTCTTTCCGTCTGAAGAAGAAGGACGAATACCTGCCAGCAGAAAAAAAGTGTTCAGTGTAGGAAAATACATTTATAGCTGTGTTTGAGTGAGTGAGCATGTATAAATAGGGAGAGATCATTTTGTCAGGGAAGATAGTTCGAGACTGGCAGACAGCGCGTCTGCAAAGAAGAAAGGCACAAACGTTTCCAAGACGTCGCTTCGATTTTTTTTTGCTCAAATTCAGCGACAACAAGATTTGGCGATGACGCAAGCGCATCGTGGCGGCGGCGGCGGAGATATTTTGGTCTTGCTGGCTTCACATTTTTGGAGCTGCCGCCATCGAGTTGCCCAACACGTGTGCAATGTCGTTCTAGTTTTAATATTAACATATTCAAGTGCATTTAAATAATATCTTAACGAGTAAGGTAACATTGGAAAGCTTTTGAAATTCTAAACAAGAACAGAGAAGAATCAAAATGGCTGTCACTGAATACTAGGAAAGAAAATTGCGAGCTCTAGAAATATATATGTTAATGCTAAGGCAGTTATGGAGAAAAATATATATTCTACCACTTCTCTGCGTTAGAAAAATACACTCAAATACACACTCTGCGGCCAGTTAGCTTACACTTACTCACCTTTATAAACTGTAGTGTTAGCAAAAAGAGCGTAAACTTCAATCAATGTTTTCCCCCTGTTTCTCGTTGTCATATTGGGAAATTTCAAGAACCAGCATGGAGGGAAACGTGTAATACGTCATCATAAAGTGAATAGCTTGGAAAATCCCACCAAAAACGATTACGTACTTCACAAAAATGCAATAATCGTTAAGTGGCTTCGCCGCAAATTTATTAGCGAGCTAGCTAGCTTTTTATCCATTTGAGTTACTTCCTGGTTGAGTGAACGCTGGCGCATGTGGCTGCCGCTGAAAAAATATCCTGTGACTGTAAAGTGTCAATGACTGTCCTTGAGAGTTTTGAAAGGCACTTATAAGTGAAATGTATTATTATTCTTATTATTAATATCCCAACCGGTTGACTTTTTCTTGCTTCAACTCCAAATCGGCCACGGCAATCAGCTGATCCAGTTTACATTTGGTCTCGATGATCTCCGCCTCTCGAGGGGAATACCTTTCGCCCTCCTTCCTTCGCTGGTGGACTCTGGCAAACGGGTGTAACACATAACGTTACCAAAATAGCTTCTGAGATGCATTTTCTTTGATAATCGCGCACGCCGTTATGGTTCGATATTAATACACAAACAGTACAATGAATAAGCTTTTCACCTGCTTCCTCAGAATGATGTGATTAACTCAACTCAACCGTACTGAGAGAGCACTTTTAAACATCCATCACTAAATAGCACTTTAATAATGTCATCATCAAGCCATCAACAACCATCACAAAGGTAAATAAAACGACTTTATTATACAATACAGTTTATTTCTTTAATTATAATACCATAGTAGAAAATTATGTTTTATGGGGACCTGAACGGATTATTCTACTTTTCATGGTTTCCTATGGGAAATTAATTTTTGGGATACACACTTTTCGCCTTACACACTCTGTCTGGGAACCAATTAAGTTCGTAAGCCAAGGTATCACTGTATTCTGGTTCCATATTCAAAGGGAATGAATGACACACCGAGAGCCTTTGGAATGTTGCCTATGCGGTTGTACCTTTGTCATGCATATGCGGTCCTTGTATTTCTTGCCTCCCTGAGTGCTTTGATTAGTGCGAGAGTGTTTTTCATAAATGTGTTCAAACGAAAAAGAAAAAAAAAAGGCCACAAGTGCTTCTGTTTCCTTACTTGACAGACGCACAGATGATGACAATCAGCAGCACTGCCAAGAAGAAAGAAAGGACTACACCCAAGATGATCTGTTCGTCTCTGCTCAGCAGCCCATTAACTGCAAGGAGAGAACACGAGTGTCGAATAATTATTATTTATGAAATATGAAAAAAAAGTACACAGGTGTATCTCAATACAAAAATTAAAATAATGATGATATGGAGGGGTAGCAATTCTTCCGCTGGGGCAGCAATTTCTTTGCTAACCCAAAAAACAGTGGTGGGTCATCAGGGCCTGCAAGGCCTTCTCTGCTGGCCTTAAAATATCTGAATCGCAGACTAATGTTCACTCATTCGCTGCCATTTACGAATTTATTTGGGAATTGAAAATATGACGTACGGCGCCATTCTCGAATTTGTTTGTTTTTTTTCATGCTTGGGTGCCGATAAAGCGCTGGCCATAACCTCTTGCAATGGTTTTCCCTTCCACAAAGGGGCAGAATTTCCCTTCTTTCCATGTTAGTGCTTCGTTCCAGCTTCGGCTGTTGTTAACGCGCTATATAAACCAATATGTATACATTGCATTGTATTTTGTTGAGTTTTTGTTTTTTCTTGCTTTGGTGCCGATAAGGCCTGCAAGGCCTTCTCTGCTGGCCTTAAAGTATCTGAATCGCAGACTAATGTTAATCAATTGCTACCATTCACAAATTTATTCGGGAATTGAAAATATGACGTTCAGCGCCATTCCCGAATTTGTTCCTTTTTTTCATGCTTGGGTGCCGACAAAGCGCTGGCCATCGCCTCTGGCAATATATTTCCCTTCCATAAGGGGGCAACATTTCCGTTTTTTTCATGGTAGCGCTTTGTTGCAGCGTAGTGTTGTTCAAGCGTGATATACAGTAAACAAATATGTATGTATAGCATTGTATTTTGGACAGATGCCCTCATTTCAAGCTCATACAACTCCAGATGCATATAACTTAGGAATTAACTCTTTTTTCCAGATAATGCTGTTTTTTTCTAATTCTGTATTGAACATTTATGTAGTTCTAAAACTCAATATTCTGTGGGTCCTGAAATTCAACTGCCAATCACAAAATTTGTGAATAGCGCTCTACATCATATTTTCCATTGCCAAATAAACTCGTGAATGGCAGTGAATGAGTTAATTATCACAAATGAGGACGGAAATGATTTCCTTTTTTTTTTTACTTAATTTATATGTTGATATTTATTCTGAAGTTCTCTAGATGATGCTCAAGGCACCACTTCCCGCAGTTATATTGCATTTTTGAATAGGTTTGATGATTTCGATAATTACAACGTGATAGTGATGGATTTAGTTACGCAAGTCTCCGCTGAAGACCCAGATACCAAATTTATGACCCGCCATTGACTTATTTTTTAATTGAACGAGTAAAATAAATGATCTTTTCAATGAGATTCTAATTTCTGGAGAGCACCTACCTGCAGTTTTAATATGTTCGGAGTACTCTGAGTCAGCGTATTGGCCGATGATGTTTGTTGCTCGGAATTTAAACCTGTTTAACATACATAGTATTTTCATAAAAACAGTTTCCATTCAGAAAAAAAAGACATTTGATGGCGCATGGTCCACTCACACATAAACCGTGTTGGCCTTCAGGGGTCCGTTACATAGCACGTCTGTTTGATTCTCCACCATACAGTTGTCTTGATGTCCGATCACATACGTTTGCGCCGTGGTGTGTCTTTTTGACACCATGCGAGTGTCCATAGAACATGGCGGGTTGGGAAAGCCATGATCTGTCACGTACGGGCTGGGGCGGTGGAGGAAGGCGTCCCTCCAGGTTGTAAGGTTTGCAACATCTTTCACTATGACATGATGGGAAATAAAAATGTCTTTTTTAATTGTTTTTGTCAAAATCAGACAGACTCAAAGCGACATTTACGGCAAGTCCTACCCCCTGACTCAGCCACGATGACCTGGATTTTTGCGATTGGTCCGTTATCATCGCTATAGAAACATGCCGGTACGCGGATGGTGATACTCCTGTGGGTAACCATGGTAACCCCTCTGCGGCCAAGTACCGCCTGGGGTTTTTGGACGGGCTTGGCCGGCGCTGCACGACAACTAAAAATCAGCATTTTTGAGCCACATACAAACACATGCGCACGTGCACATACAACACTGTGGGTCAAGGTGCCCATTTTATATTTTTTTTCAGGGACAGCAGTCACTATGGTGGACAGTTTATCATGTTATTGAAAAACATATAAGAAAAATAAATAAATAAATAAATAAATAGGCAAATAAATGAACAGGCAAATAAAACCATAAATAAATAAATATGTTAATGAACAACATATAAGTACACAAACAAACAAATTAATAGATACATAAATAAATAGACAAATACACAGATAAATAAATGAACAGGCAAATAAATAAACAAATTAATTAATTATTAAATAAATAAATAAATATGATTAATTCTAAAATAATCATCATCTCCAGATTCATTGAGCCTTCATTTACTTATTCTCCCTGGCATAAATAGATGAACAATGCAATATTTGTAATTCATAAATCAGGATTTTCATGTTATTGAACAACAGATAAATAAATAAATAAATAAATAAATAAATAAATAAATAAATAAATAAATAAATAAAAAAAATAATATTAAATTGTACTAAATTAAATTCATGGCCGACCACAAAACATAAATGTGACTATTATTCGGCATTTTCATGTTCATGACCACCATATAAATAAATAAACGAATAAATAAACAAATAAATTAATACATACATAAATACACAAATAAACAGATTAATAAACATATAAATAAATAAATAAATAACATTTGATTAAATTACACCAAATTAAATTCATGGCCCACCACAAAACAAAAATGTGATTATTAATTCAAAAATAATCATAATTTCCAGGTTCATTGAGCTATCATTTACTGATTCTCCCTGTCAGTATATGGCACGGATAGATGAACGATGTGATATTTTTGATTCATAAATCGTCATTTTCAGACAAATGACAACGCAATTGGATCATTTCCTGTGAGATCTCGGCCAAATTTCTCAAGGCACATTAAGTGTTTCACACCCAACGGCATCCAGGTCGGCAATCACCGCAGCAAAAGGTGCTGGCATTATGAATGATTGTTCATCTAATTTGGTAATCACACAGCGTTTCTGGCAGCTGAGGATCCCCAAACACAGCTGGATTTGAATAATGGCTGGCAAATATATGAGGATTTAATCTGCATTGTGGTTTCTCATTCATAGTTCCACGAGGGTCAAATAATGGCAAATACTTCTCAGCGTGACCCACAACGACACACACGGACAAAGTAAAACAAAAACTGTACCTCTCTGTGCCGATCACAACCCAGTCCCATCAACTCTGTAAATGGAGCATTTTTGCCCAAACATGACAAGCGCAGACATGCTTTGAACCGTGAGGGAAAGAGTACTCCGCCACAAGGTGCACACAGACGTGAATTCAATTTTCAAAAGTGTCAGAAATTGACAGGCTCGGTCGAGTCACGTGGGAATATCGTACCTTTGATTCCTGTTGTTATTTGGACGTGTGGACTAGGTGGACTCCGTCCGGCGCCATTCTTTGCTGAAATCTATAACCAATCACATTGGAGGGTTTAGAACACAGGTGTCAAAGTCAAGGCCCGCGGGCCAAATCCGGCCCGCAACATCATTTTTTTCGGCCCGCGAAAGCAAATCAAACTTGTTAAATTGCTAAAATCTGAGCCAAAATTTCATATTTTTGGATGTCAACCACAATAAAAGTCATTATTCTTGACTTCAGATTTGAAAACAAGTTATTCATTAATTTGCTGTGTGCTATATGTAATATTTGAAGGGATTTAAACATTGTAATGGGTTCCCCAAATTCATAACGGCCCTCGAGAGGAAACCATAACTACAATGTGGCCCGCGGCAAAAAATGACTGTGACACCCCTGGTTTAGAACAACGAGCATCAAGATCATTTAAATTGGACAGATTTGGGCACAGTACAGATTGGCAAGGGCAATGTAAAACAGGTTTAAAATGCTTTTGATGCTGACGGTACAAATGAGTACAGCCATCAATTTTTACTCATAGAAAAAAAAGAAGAGTACGTTTCTTCTCAAATTTGCTCTCGGTACAAGTTAGTACTCCTTTCTTCCGATATCTAGCAAAAAGTGGCATTTTTTGGCTGTCAACAGAAAATTGCAGCAGAATTACTCCAGGCATCCAAATGAGGTCAAATTACTTTGGTTGGTTTTATATTGTTTATTTGTTCCTAAATAACCATAAAATTGTTTTCTATGTTGGTATTCTGATGTACAGTGATACCTAGGTTTACCAACCCCTTGTCTTACGAACTTTTCGGTTTACGAACGTTACAGTGATGGAAGGACTGCTACAATGTGTCTTTTTTTCGGTCAGGGGCGTTCCTTCAGTGACGTCACGTACGGACTCGTCACCAACTCAAAAACAAGACTTCCTGAATATTCGGCGCGAGTCTTAAAACGTAAAATATAGCTATATGCGGTGGAATCGCTGTAAAATACGCTCAGTAGAAGTCATTTGAAGCCATTTTACAAATTATGGACACAACTTGCCCGGAGACGTCGGTTGTCCTTTTTGTGACACATTAGTAAAACACAGTCTTCTTGATTTGAATACAACGCCCCAGATTTATAACCTGGCTAATGACTTCTTCCTGTGAAGGAGTTTACCAAGTCATAAATTAGTCCAAGGCCAGATGTCCTACAGAAAGATGATAGTTTAACAGGCTGTGTCTGTTCACCTCAGATTGACGCCAGATTTTCTGTGCTTTCATTGTGGGCCTTGTGTTCAGCCAACTAAGCATATAACAGCATGAAACTTTTAAATATGATAGTTTATATTCTATCAATTAGTAACGACATAGATGTTTTTTATATACGTCACAAGTACCTGCACAATTCTCCACTGTCTTACCTGAATACTGTAGTCACGACCACCCTTGAGGCCATCGACGACGGCACTCAGCATGTTGTTGTCTTTTTGGGTGTAATTCAAGCTGATGTTCCTCACCAGGAGCTCTTTCTCATAAATGTAAACAAAGTAGGACGTAATTTGTCCATTGGGCTCTGACGGTGGCGTGAAGGTCACTTTGACACGGTTCACGTCGTTCGGGATGACGGTCACCGCCACGTTCTTTGGCGGGTCTTTGGGCTCTGCGGGCACAAAGGGAGGCAAAGAAAAAAAAGTCAGTGTCTTTGCACATTAACGGTCGATCTCAATTTGCATGATTGCGATGTTGCATAATAGATCATTTAAAAATATATACACATACAGTGATACCTTGGTTTACGAATCCCTTGGCTTATGAACTTTTCGATTCATGAACGTTATATTTATGATAATTTTAGCTTACACGGCATACGAACTTTACCTTGGCAGACAAACTTTTTTCGTACACGGAGCTGCCTCAATGAGTGATGTGTCGTTCGTAAACGAGCTTCCTTCTTCTTCCTTCCGGCCTTCTTCCTTCTCACAACAAAATGGCACCCGACTGTTTTTGTCCTCTGTTCCCCGCCCCCAGTCTTCGGTTAAAGCCACGTGATTGGTCAAGAACGCAGCAGAGAGGGGTTAGTTTAAACATTAAAGAGAGAGGCAGACGACAGTGAGCGTTTCAACTTTGATAGTTCAAAGGCAGAGTGTAGACTGCAAGGTTAAAATATCCCATCAATCAGGCTACGCAAACAACCCGCACAAGCCATCTGTACACTTGATGCAAAAAGCTATCAACTCAGCCAAACAGAACACAATTGATGTGGAACTAGATAAAATTATCACAGAGAAAGCACCTACATGGGATCATTCCTCAAGATGGTGAAAGAAGGTTACTTTCCTCATCAAGTGTTTAATGCTGATGAAACCGGCCACTCCATTCCATCAAGCCATCAACGACCATCATAAAGGTAAATAAAACGACTTTATTATAAAGTCCAGTTTATTTCTTTAAGTATAATACCAGAGCACATTTATTATACATAAAATAAGGGAAATTTTGTGTTGTTGTAAGGCTTAGAAAATTAGAAAGTAGAAAATTATGTTTTATGGGGACCTGGGAAAGGATTATTCCCATTTTAATGGTTTCCTATGGGAAATTAATTTTTGGGATACACACTTCGCCTTACACACTCTGTCTGGGAACCAATTAAGTTCGTAAGCCAAGGTATCACTATATATATATATATATATATATATATAGTTTTATTCTGTTTTTCTTGGAAATAAACAATTTCAGCCTAATTCATGTTTCTGGAGTGTCAACGGTACTTTTTTTTCTCCCAAACTCACTTATTCCAGTCTATGTTGCTATGTTCAGCTATATTTCATCTGATCTTCTATTTATTAGATTACATTTATAATTATCGTCAGCACTGTCAACACCATTATGATTATCATCTCAGCATATTTGTTAGGAATACATCATTGGAGGCAATAGCATTATGATGTAATTGTTTTTTTAGCATTCACAACAATTAACTCATTCACTGCCATTCGCATATTTATTCGGGAATTGAAAATATGAGCGCCATTCCTGAATTTGTTCATGTTTTGTTTTTTGCTTGTTTGGGTGCCGATAAAGCGCGAGCCATGGCGTCTGGCAATGTTTTTTCCTTCCACAAGGGGGCAGCATTTGCTTTTTTTCCATGCTAGCGCTTTGTTCCAGCTTCAACTGTTGTTAAAGTGCTATATATACTAATATGCATGTATTTTGGACAGCAGCCCTTATTTCAAGCTCATATAACTCCAGACCCATATAATTTAGGAAGTAACTATTTATTTCTGACAAAAGAAGAGAGTCTAATGTTTCTTAAGTTGCATTGAATGTTTATGTAGTCCTAAAACCCAATATTCTGTGGGTCCCGGAATTCAAGTGACAGTGACAACAACCCTGCCACTGGAGTGGACAGATTTTGCACATCGTCTGGCAGTGAATGAGTTAAGTTTATTGAAATGATAAATGCTAATTATATGAAATATAATTAGCATTTATGAACTAAGTATTCGTGTTGAATATATACGAAAAACACAAGATGCAAACAATTAGGCTACCAATACCAAACCTTCTCAGTTGAAAAGATTTCTTCTTTTTGTTTTCTTTTCTTGTCACAACTTTCCCGACAAACCTTCTTCTAATGTAAAAAACTCAAAGGGCCCGATGGCCTTCCCATCCTCGGCGGCCTTCTCCAAGGGGCCGGTGAAAGCGGTGACCATCACAGAGTAGAGGGAGAAGGCCGTCAAATTGGTGACAAAGACCGTGGTCAACTCTCCCGGCGCTCGGATGGACGAGTAATTAAAACCGGGACCTTCCACCTAGTCATGAAGGAGTTACGAGTATTAACAGTGCATGATAAATACTAACGTCATCAGCATTTATGAGGAAGAAAAATGACCTGCACGAGATATGACGTTGGTCCAGAAATAATGTCTGGAGGGTCCCAGTCTATCCGAAGGCTCCCCGAGGTGGGTAGCACCCTGATACCACGTGGCGCAGCGTCTGGGTCTGACAGATAGACACGCACATCATTTTTTTTGCTCTCCTTTTCCATTCCTGCTTCACTCATTAATTCCATTCCCGCAGGACATTTCACATTTCAAAGATTAAGGAGAAGCATTACAGCTGATTATGGTTAAATTGCATCAATAGAAAAATGTTACCAATGCTTAAAACAGTGTTTGAAATAACGTCTGTCCGGATGCCTGAGGCGTGTAACTTTTACGCCGGGTGTACAACTTCCAGAACCGCCCGGGTGGCCGACAACTTTTTCCAGGAAAAAAAATGTTTTTTTTTTTTTTTTTTTTTTTTTCAAATCAAACGTTTGCTTTATTCCGATTTCAAAATATTCGTCCCCCCCTCCCCCGATCACTGCTGCGTTCTTGACCAATCACGTGCCTTTAATTCAAGACGGCATTTTCTTTTGGGGAGAATGGCCTCACTCTCTCTCTGTCTGAAACCCCACCCCCTCACTGCTGCGTTCTTGACCAATCACATGGCTTTAACCGAAGACTGGGGGTGGGGAATAGAGGACAAAACAGTCGGTGACCATTTTCTTGTTAGGAGAACGGGCTCGCTCGCGAACGACATATCACTCATTGTGGCAGCTCCGTGTGTATCCCGAAAAATACTTCGTATGCCAAGGTAAAATGTTCATAAATTTAACGTTCGTAAACCGAAAAGTTTGTAAACCAAGGGGTTCTAAAACCGGGGTATCACTGGATAATAAATTAGTTATGACCAAAGTTCCATTTGATTCGGATCAAACACGAAGAAACGGTGCCTAATTAAAATTGGAGCCCGTTTTTTTGGGTCACCCAATATTGTATTCTTACTGCCGGCGAGGGTCCGTGCATACTCCCACTCCGTATATTCACCAACACCTGCATTGGTCATCGCTGCCACTTTGAAACGGTAGAGTCTGTACTTAGCCAGAGGATGGACCGTGACACCGGGGGGATCTTCTGAAGCGTTAAACGATACAGTGACGCTTGACTCCACGCAACCTGAGGGTGGTTCTTCATCAAAGATAAGGACGTCGGGTTCGCATTTAGTGTCGAGCAACTCTGTAACCAAACGGTACTCCTTCAGCAAGCCCGGAATGGAAATTGGGGGAGCCCATTCCAGTGTCACGTTATTGGCTGTGACCTGAGAGATGGCGAGGGAGCGAGGGGCAGATGGGGCTAAACAAAAAAAGATCAGGATTAAGGATTACATTGAACATCCACTCTTGTTTTTCGGTTCTCTGAAAGGATTACATTTATAATATTTTTACCTGTTTCAGAAAGTGTAGTCGCACTGCAAGTGATTTGCTCTCCTGGTCCTGCGGAGTTAATCGCGGACACTCTGAGTGTATACTCCTGGTCCGACAGCAGACCAGTCACTGTGTATTCTGCTGTGTTGACTCGGTAGGAGTACACTTCCAATACGATCTCATAAAAGAGAATGTGGCCGTTCGGGTTGATCGGAGGGTCCCACGATAAGTGAATGGAATCCCAGCTGATTCCGGAACACGACAGGTTACCCACAGCTTCTGACACTGCATATGGAAAAAAATGTTAATACTCAAAAATGATCTCAAATACTTATTTATACGAGTCTAAGACAAGGCAGTGGTTGCATTGGCACAGAAGATAACAGAAATTTTGATGAGCAAATGCCCTTCGAATGAGCGTTGAGCTTTCAATGAACCAGAACGTATCTACCATCAATGTAGCTGATTTTAAAATATGTCGCATTCTTTATCTCAAAAGAGTAATTATCCATAACATTAGCTCTAAACTTTGAAATACATTAACAAAGGGGTTAGATAACAGCGCAGAGCGCTGATGCTTATGTGGAACTGTCGTGGCTTGGAATTGAAGCGGATTTACATGGGACAGGAAATGTGAGACAGTCTTTTTTCATCAATGGATGCTACAGCTTCATGCTGCATCATTATTCGTAACGTGAAAATGTCATTTATTCATTTTTATTTTTTTGTCTTTTCTTACCTGACTCGTTGGTGGTGAAGGTGACCGGGCTGCTAAACTGGTTGCCATGGCCTACTCGCGTGTAACTGTAAACACTGATCTCGTAAGAACGATGAGGCCTGAAGCCGGAGATGTACCCGGCAGTTGATGGACCGGACAAGTTCTGTAATGTGGCACACACATGCACGTACACGCACGTCAGCCAACCAATCCTGATTACTTGCTGATGATATCTTATTGTGTGCGCACGTGCGGGTGAATACAATGTTAACTTGGAGAGGCATCTGGAGTGTGAAATTAGAGCCGCTAATCCGTGTGACAGGTGTGTTTTTGCCGAGCGGATCTCCAGAGTGCACTTTCGTGTCTTCGTGAATACCAACTAGTCTTCCGGCGTGTGAAATTGACTGTACCCGGTGTGTGACGGTGTGTGTGATGAGTTCTCGGATCCGGAAGCCGTACTGCAGGACCACCCCGTTGGGCTCCAAGGGGGGCTCCCAACTCAGCCACACGGACGAGGCCGTGTAGTTGAATAAGGTGAGGTTGCGGGGAGGGGACATGGGGCCTGGAACACAAAAATGTTTGATTCAATGCCAGACGTGCAAAAATGTGTCCACTTCAGTGCCAGGGTTTTTGTCATTGTCACTCGAATTTCAGGACCTACAAAATGCAGTGATACCTTGGCTTACGAACTTAATTGGTTCCCAGAGTGTGTAAGGTGAAAAGTGTGTATCCAAAAAATTTATTTCCCAGAGGAAACCATTAAAATGAGAATAATTGGTTCTCAGGTTCTGATAAAACATAATTTTCTACTTTTCTAAGCCTTAAAACTACACAACATATATCTTATTTTTTGTATAATAAATGTGCTATGGTATTATAATTAAATGAATAAACTGTACTATATAATAAAGTGGTTTTATATACCTTTGTGATGGTTATTGATGGCTAGATGGAATGGAGTGGCCGGTTTCCTCAGCATTAAACACTTGATAAGGAACCTTCTTCTTTCACCATCTCGAGGAATGATCGCTTGTAGGTGCTTTCTCTGTGAGAATTGTATCTAGTTCCTCATCAATTGTGTTCTGTTTAGCTGGGTTGATAGCTTTTTGCACCAAGTGTACAGATGGCTTGTTTGTGGAGCCTGATTGATGGGATATTTTAACCTTCCAGTCTACACTCTGCCTTTGAATTATCAAAGTTGAAACTCTCTCACTGTCGTCTGCCTCTCTCTTTAATGTTTGAACCCCTCATTCCTGCGTTCTTGACCAATCACGTGGCTTTAACCGAAGACTGGGGGTGGGGAATAGAGCACAACAGGCGGCAGACTAGTCATACGAACACACACACACACACACACACACACACACACACACACACACACACACCCCACACACGCACACACACACACAGAGTGTCACACTTACCCCCTTCATCAGTGTGCAGCATCAGGAGGAGCGCTGGCCCTGAGCCTTTACGAGTCGCTGCAGTGACGCTCAGGTTGTAAGCTGTGTAGGACAGCAGATTTGTGAGCGTGAAGGAGCTCTCTGGGGTATGCATAATGTTGGAGCCCCCCGGGCCAACCAGAGTAAGGGTGTACTCTGTGATTTCCCCATTGGCCTCGAAGGGGCGCTGCCACGCCACGCCAATGGAGGATGACGACAGGTTCGCGGCCGAGATGAGCAATGGGGCGGAACTTGGGACTGAGAGTGAAAACACGTACGTAGATACGTAGATACGTTTATAAGCAATGGTCATGGGATGCATCTTTGAACTCACCATCATCATCTGTCCGAAGGTACAAGGTGCTGGTGTGATTATGAGCGGGGCCAGCTCTGGTCGCCGGAGTAACGGTCAATATATAAGGGAAATATTTCCGAAGTTTAGTAAAGAGGAAGACGGTGTCGGTGGTGGTGCGCTTGATTGTTTTTTTGAGCACAGGAGTGGCTTGGTTTGGTACAACTGGGATGATGCCGGCTTCCTGCAAGGTGAGGATGTAATGGGGACGGCCATTGGGCTCCAGGGGAGGGTCCCAGCTCACAATGATGGCAGTGGAGCTGAAGATCTGAGCCGTCAGGTTGTGGACCGAGTCGGATGGCACTGAAGGGAAGATGCAGTTGGATAGCATTACAGACTTATTGAACAACACACACAAATATATATTAAAGGGGACATAATGTGTTTTGGAAATGTGACTTTTTAATACGCACCCCTTGGCTTACAAACCTTTTGGTTTACGAACGTTAAATTTATGAAAATTTAACCTTGGCATACGAACGATTTTTCGGGATACACACGGAGCGCCACAATGAGTGATGTGTCATTCGCGAACGAGCACGTTCTCCTAACAAGGAAATGGGAGCTGACTTTTTTTTGTCCTCTATTCCCCGCCCCCAGTCTTAAAGTCGCACGTGATTGGTCAAGAACGCAGCAGTGAGGGGAGGGGGTTTACACGCTGAGTCAAATGCCAAAGAGTACGAGTGAGTTTTGAGACGGGTTTTAACGATGGGCAGCGAGGGGGCTTGCCAAATGTTCAGTGGCAGGTCATTCCAGAGAGTGGGACCCTCTGAGCCTCCGTTTAGTTTTTGGCACATCTAGTAATGTTTGATCAGCAGACCTGAGGCGTCGGGAAGGTGTGTAGGGGTGGATGAGCTCGGACAAGTAAGGAGGAGTGAGGTCATTTAAAGATTGGAAGACAAATAACATGTTGAAAAGAATTGCATAGCCAGTGAAAGGGATGCCAGAGTAGGAGTTATATGCTCCCTCTTACGAGTACCAGTCAAGAGGCGAGCTGCAGCATTTTGGACCAGCTGGAGACAGGATTGGCTGATTCTAAAGTCATTACAGTAATCAAGCCGAGATGTGACAAATGAGTTTGAATGAAATAGTACTATTCAAATTTATATAACGGCACATAATTGTCCAGTATCCATTTGTGAAAGGTGTCTTTATCGGAGCTGATTTTTCCCCCGTGAAGACGCAGGTACAAAATGCAAAGCCTGTCAATGTTATCACGACCCCTCCAACGCTTAATATGTCCCCTTTAATATGAATGTGAGTCAGTCATTATTTGTCACAATTATCATGATAGCAGCAGTGTTGCATTTACAGTAACAGGCAACAATAGAAAATGGTAGAAAATAGGGAACATACAACACATAGACAGTGACAAAAAGGAAATTGGTCTTTCGGAATGGAAAGTAAAACTTGGCAAAACAATACTCATCCTGCATGTTTAACCTGAGAAGTAATGAAAAAAGTAAAGTGTTATATTTAAGATCAATGACGGGGGTTAGACCAGGTATGTGTGGAGTGAGTGCCTAGGGGGGGGTGGCGAGAGTGAACCCCCCGCTGGGCTTGGATGAGTGGCAGAGACAAGGCGGCGTGGTGGTCCGCTGCTTGGCCGAGAGTGGGCGGCTAGATCACAGGCAGAGATACATAGTCAGTTACCAGTCAGTTATCATCATTTCGTTAGCATTCTTAGCTAGTGATTTGGTGAATTAAAACACCGGTCACTGTCTGCACCCTTTTCCAACAAAATCACATAAAAACAAAGCCTTCCGGAGTCAATGCGTTCACTTCATCAAAGTGAGGTTCAAGTGAAAATCACATGCCCGTAGCCATGGCAACAAGGCAACCTCGCCGGCACGGGGGTAGCGTGCGAATCCCGCTCACGAGACCTGTCAGCCTTTGTTATTCTTCTGTCATGGAGTGCTTTTGCGCTCTCACTTTGTTCTTTTTTCACCTTCTAATCTCACTTAACTTTCATCCTGCTAAGTGAAAGGAAATACAAAAAGAAAAAAACCGAGCCAGTTTGCCAGGTGGAGAGTTATCTCCTTTCACTCAGCAGCCCAAGCAGAGTTTTTATGTCATTTTTGGGGGGGAGGTGAAAGGAGAATGTTGAAAAAGGTGTGCAGAGGCGGCCAACAGGTGAGACTACGACTGGATATCATCATTGATATGCTCACCAGACACTTAATTAGGAAAACCTACGCGATTTAATGAGAGCAAAATCAAAAGTTGAATTGAATTTTAAAAGAAGATTTGTTGTCGGACATTTCGCTCGTCATCCGAAGAGCTTCGTCAGCGAACTAAAGTTGTGCGCGTAACTCTGGCCCTTTAATGGACAGAGGTGGCGGTGCCAGACCTCTGCTCTGATAGGTCCCTGCTCTAAGGTTGGGGGAGAAGTAGGGCACTGCCAGGGGCCAATCTGATTACCTCTTTTGTTCTGCCTGATTACCCCTAATTGTCTATCACTGTCTCTGATTGCCTAATCAGCTCTGGTATCACCTCATTAGCATGACTAAGCCTACGTGGTAATGACCTAAGAAGTCTGTTGTAAGCACGGTGTAAATTAAACCTTATCATCTAAATTTAAGGCTTAATTTAAGGTAATTAAACTTTCAAATCAAAATTTAAGGCTTCATTTAAAGTAATTAATTATATACTAAACAGATCAGTACAATCTTTGTCAATACATTATTTTTATTATCTTAACTCATTCACTGCCATTCACGAATTTGAAAATATGACGCAGAATGCCATTCCCAAGTTTGTTCGGGTTTTCTTTTTTTTCTTGTTTAGGTGCCGATAAAGCGGTGGCCATTTTCTTTTCCAAAAGGGGGCAACATTGCCCTTTATTCCGTGTTTTGTTCCAGCTTCAGCTGTTGTTAAAGCACTATATAAACCAATATGTATAAACCATTTGAAGCTCATATAACTCCAGATCCATATAATATAGGAACTAACTCTTTATTTACTAATGAAAGAAGAAACTCTAAGTTTTATGATGCTGTATTTAATGCGTATGTCGTCCTAAAACTCAATATTCTGTGGGTACTGGAATTCAAGTGACAATGACAAAAACCCTGGCACTGGAGTGGACACATTTTTGCACATGTCTGGCAGTGAATGAGTTAAATCTGCTCTCTCTAAATTGTGTAGGTGAACCTAATGATAAGGCCGGTGAGGAATGCTTCCCTTTCGTTTTAAAACTTGTTGTTTGTGTGTATCCGACTGACCATCGTCAGGTAAGAGCAAGTTAAGCGCTTTGCTCCTGACTCCTCCGTCCCCACGTACGTTGCTCGAAGTCATCCATACTGTGTAGTTAGTACCCCCGATAAGACCAGTAAGAGTCCAGGATAGTCGCGTGTCCGCTGACAGTGGGACGGAGCTATCTGAAACCAGAACTTCCTGAAACAGGAAGTTGAAACGTTCAAAGTCCTTCAAGTTTCTTGACGGTCATTTGAGAACATAAAGCTTCGGCTCTCGATGCAAGTTCATGTGTCTCACCTGCTTGGCCACAGTGCCGTTGTCAGCATAGTAAATTGTATAGCGAAAAATAACGATTCCACTGGGTTCAGCCGGTGGATACCACAGCAAGGTCACAGTGGAGGTCGTCACGTTAGCAAAAGTTACATTCTGGGGTGGCTCGAGGGGCTCTGAGAGACAAATGAAGATCAGAAAAAAAAGAAATTTTATATGAGTTTGTGTAACAAAAGTCTGTTAACTTAATGCTATATACAATGTGAAACTCCATAGGAGAGCTAATGGAGATGACCATTGAGTTTATTAACCATAAAAAACACACACATTTAACAATAATAGTTTCTCACAAAAGTCTGTTAGCTTAATGCTACATATAATGTGAAACGCCTTAGGAGGGCGAATGGAAATTAGCATTAAGGTTATTCAACTTAAAAAACACAAATTTAACAATGTTAGTTGGGGAAACAAAAGTCTGTTAGCTTAATGCTACATACAACTTAAAATTCCATAGGAGGGCAAATGGAAATTAGCATTTGGGTTATTAAACAAAGAAAACACAAATTTTACAATATTACTTTGTGTAACAAAAGTATGTTAGCTTAATGCTACATACAATGTGAAATCCAATAAGAGGGTTAATGGAAATTAGCATTATGGTTATTCAGCTTAAAAAACACAAATTTAACAATGTTAGTTGGGGAAACAAAAGTCTGTTAGCTTAATGCTACATACAACTTAAAATTCCATAGGAGGGCAAATGGAAATTAGCATTATGGTTATTCAACTTAAAAAACACAAATTTAAGAATGTTAGCTGGGGAAACAAAAGTCTGTTAGCTTAATGCTACATACAACTTAAAATTCCATAGGAGGGCAAATGGAAATTAGCATTTGGGTTATTAAACAAAGAAAACACAAATTTTACAATATTAGTTTGTGTAACAAGAGTAGGTTAGCTTAATGCTACAAACAACATGAAATTCCATAGGAGGGCAAGTGGAAATTAGCATTGAGGTTATTAAACATAAAAAACCCACACATTTAACAATATTACTTTGTGTAACAAAAGTCTGTTAGCTTAATGCTACATTCAATGTGAAATTCCATAGGAGGGTTAATGGAAATTAGTATTAAGGTTATTAAACTTAAAAAACACAAATTTAACAATGTTAGTTGGGAAAACAAAAGTATGTTAGCTTAATCGATGAGAAGGTTTCTTCAGCCGTCATCTGTACAAAGTGAAGGTTTCGGACGTTTCGCCTCCTATCCAAGAGGCTTCGTCAGCGAACTAAAGTTCGTTTTAGTTCGCTGACGAAGCCTCTTGGATAGGAGGCGAAACGTCCGAAACCTTCACTTTGTACAGATGACGGCTGAAGAAACCTTCTCATCGATGGACCACTCCTGTACGACTGAGAGCTTACACAGACGTATGTTAGCTTAAAGCTACAAACAACATGAAATTCCATAGGAGGGCAAATGGAAATTAGCACTTAGGTTCATTTTTTAAAAAACATAAATTTAACAATATTAATTTGTGTAACGGAAGTCTGTTAGCTTAATGCTACATATAATGTGAAACTCCATAGGAGGCCAAATAGAAATTAGCATTGAGGTCATTAAGCATAAAAAACACATACATTTAACAATATTAGTTTGTTAAGCGATTTGTTACAGCTGCAGCTGTTGTGAAAGCACTATATAAATCAGGATGTATTGTATTGTATTGTATTGTATTGTATTGTATTGTATTGTATTGTATTGTATTGTATTGTATTGTATAGAAGCAGTTTCATCCAAAGTTAGAAAATATATTGACGACACTCTCATCCATGTGGCACCTGCATCAGCGAGAATATAGGCCCGCATCCCCCCGTCCCCCAGCCTTGTCCAGCTGGAGACGGACGCGTTGTAGAGACCCTCAAAGTCCATATTTATCACCAATGACGTCGTAGTCACATTGTGCAGCAGATCCATTGTCTCATTCCTGACAAAAGACATCCGCTAAACACATTGTAACCATTCTTGCTTGCACAAACGGTCACGGCAAAAGAAACTCACCATACTCTGACAAAGTAGTAGAGTATCTCCGAATTGGCTTCGAGGGGCGGTTGCCAGGACAACTCCAACTCAGAGTCGGATAACTTCTTGGCGTGTAGGAATTGAGGAGGCGTGTCTGGAGCTGCGATGTGGGAGAGAAACTGCCCCGTCATGTAACAACAATAACAATAACAATAGAATCTCGGGAGAATCTGTGGTACTTGAACCTCCAGGATCTTTTGCTGCTAGAATGTTTAAAAAAAAGGTTAGTTGGAGAAAGAAAAATAAACATCCGCAAGGAAAAAATGGAGAAATAAAAGAGAGGAATGAAGACCCATGTAACTGATTGCTTCCCATTATTCCGTCCATCTCACCGTCCTCCAACGTGGTGATGTTGAGCGGCTCCGAGCTGAAGTTCCCCGGCCCGAGCCGTGTATGCGCCTGCACCGTGACGCGATAGCGCGCATACTTTCTCAAGTGAGTCAGGTGCAGGAAGTTGGTAAGGGAGGTGAGGTTGAGGTAGTGGGTGGAATTCCACAACTCCAAGCTGTAGTGGGTGATGATGCCATTGGGCACCAATGGAGGCATCCAGGTCACGTTCACCTCATTGGGACTGAGCGAATCGTAGGAGAGGCTGTAAGGAGGACTGCCCGGCACTGGAAGCAACACAGAAAATTGAGTACTTCCTGATTCTAACTAAATAGTCATTTTTTTTTGTATTTTCTATCAACCTACCATCCTCCCCAGATAATACGCTCAAATAGTCCGAAGTGTGGTTGCCGTGGCCGAACCGTGTGAAGGCCATCACAGACACGTTATAGTAAGTGAAGGGCCTCAGGTGCGTCAGAGTGACTCTGCTAACTGAGGTGTTCACTGAATTGGAATATGACCGGTTCTCATAGAGGACCGTGTATTGTTGGATCACCCCGTTAGCTTTTACTGGCGCAGACCAGGTCAAGGTGGCAGTTGACGAGCTGGTGTCCAACACGGTGAGGTTTAATGGAGGGGAATCCGGTTCTGAGGGAAAAATGATTGACGGTTAGTTACCCCTGACTCATGTATCATAGTTACTGCAGTGGAGAGAAATATGCCAGAGTGTGAACACTTGTAACTCATTCACTGCCATTCCAGAATTTATTCGGGAATTGACTATGACATAGAGCGCCATTCCCGAATATGTTTGGTTTTTTTGTTGTTGCTGGGCTGCCAATAAAGCGCTGGCCAGACCTCTGGCAATGTTTTTTTTTTTTTTGCTTCCACAAGGCGGCACCAGTTCCCTTTTTTCCATGTTCATGCTTTGTTCCCCCTTCAGCTGTTGTAAAACAGCTATATAAACCAATATATAGTACAGTAATACCTCGGTTTACGAACCCCTTGGCTTACGAACTTTTCGCTTTACGAATGTTACATTTATGAAAATTTTACCTTGGCATACGAACTACTTTTTGGGTCCGACTGTTTTGTCCTCTATTCCCCGCCCCCAGTCTTCGGTTAAAGCCACGTGATTGGTTCAGAACGCAGCAGTGAGGGGGGGTTGGGGATAAACATGAAAGAGACAAGCAGACGACAGAGTGAGAAAACACACACACACACACACACACACACACACACACACACACACACACACACACACACACACACACACACACACACACACACACACACACACACACACACACACACACACACACACACACACACACACACACACACAGAGAGCTTGAAACAAAAAAACAAAAGTGAAAAAAAACCAAATGTGAAATGGTGAGAAAATGGATAGAAAACAGTGAAATGTGGAAACCTTGGCTTACGAACTTAATTGGTTCCCAGACAGAGTGTGTAAGGCAAAAAGTGTGTATCCCAAAAATTAATTTCGCATAGGAAACCATTAAAATGAGAATAATCCATTCCCAGGTCCCCATAAAACATAATTTTCTATTTTCTAATTTTCTAAGCCTTAAAACTACACAAAATATAACTTATTTTAGGTATAATAAATGTGATATGGTATTATAATTAAAGAAATAAACTGTACTGTGTAATAAAAAAAATCGTTTTATTTACCTTTGTGATGGTCATTGATGGCTTGATGGAATGGAGTGGCCTCTTGACTTGATGAGGAACGTAGCCTTCTTCTTTCACCATCTTGAGGAATGATACATTGGAGGTGTTTTCTCCGCGCTAATTTTACCTTTTTCCTTATCAATTGTGCTCTGTTTAGCTGGGTTGATAGCTTTCTGCATCAAGTGTACAGATACATATTTTAACCTTCCAGTCTACGCTCTGCTTGTGAACTATCAAAGTTGAAACAAGTCCAAATTTCACTGTTTTCTATCCTATTTCTCACCATTTCACTTTTGTTTTTTTATTCACGTTTGTTTTTTTGTATCAAGCTCTGTCGTCTCCCTTTCGTGTGTGTGTTTTGGCCTCACTCTCTCTCTTTCTGTAACCCCGACACCCTCACTCCTGCGTTCTTGACCAATCATGTGCGGCTTTAAGACTGGGGGCGGGGAATAGAGGACAAAACAGTCGGTCACCATTTTCATGTTAGGAGAACGGGCTTGTTTGCGAACGACACATCACTCATTGTGGCAGCTCTGTGTGTATCCCAAAAAAATAGTTTGTATGCCAAGGTAAACTTTTCATAAATGTAACGTTCGGAAACCAAAACGTTCGTAAGCCAAGTGGTTCGGAAACCCAGGTATCACTGTATTGTTGTTCCCTCCTTTCTGTCAAAACCAAATTTTCTCAGCCTCCATCTCGAGACAAATGACAACAAACTCATCGCGTTGTACCGCACACCGATTTGGGCAATTCTAATTCCATACCATCCTCTAATGTGAAAACCAAGATGCCATCTTCCTGGGACATCAAACTCTGACCCGCAGCCGTCGACGCCGCTACTTGTAGAAAATAATTCGTATACTTTTCCAAATCTGCAAATGACAGATTTCAATGTAGACATGTGACACTTTTGTGGAACAGTGTGTTCTCGTAGTTTGAGCAATCTACCTGTTAGGATTATGCGAGTAGCATTTGTTACCCACTTCAGACTCTGATCTCTGTGCAGTGTGATGCCGTAGACGGTGTAATGCGTTATTCGTCCGTTGGGGTTAAGTGGCTCCGCCCAGCTCACAAGTATGGAAGTGGAGCTGATGTTTTGGTAGGAAAGTTCCAAGACTGAGCTGGGGACTACACAGCACACATAACCAATAAAGTCATTGCTCGACAAATAATTTAGGATCAAGTGGAGAGCCCAAACGGGTGAACCACTCAATTTTTTGAGCTATGAGGCTCACCAGGTTAAGTCGCATAATCTTTGTGAAGCATTGAATGTTCACTCATTCACTGCCAATCACGAATGTATTCAGGAATCGAGAATATAACGTTTTGTTCTTGTTTGGGTGCCAGTAAGCGCTGGCCATGGCCTCTCGCAGTGTTTTTCCCTTCCACAAGGGGGAAGGATTTTCCTTTTTTCCATGTTAGCACTTTGTTCCAGCTGCAGTTGTTGTTAAAGCGCTATATAAACCAATATGTATGTATTGCATTGTATTTTGGACAGCTGCCCTCATTTCAAGCTCATATAACTCCAGACCCATATAATTTAGGAATGAACTCTTTTTTTCTGATGAAAGAGGAGCATCTAGGTTTTTTTCAGCTGTATAGAATGTTTATGTAGTCCAAAAACTCAAGATTCTGTGGGTCCTGGAATTTCAGTGACAATGACAAAAACTCAGGCACTGGAGTGCACATGTCTGGCAGTGAATTAGTTAATTGCTGTTATACGTAAAAAAACGTCTCCCAAGGTTGCCCCCCCCCCCTACATTTTGAACAC
Organism: Hippocampus bargibanti; assembly: GCF_051943395.1. Taxonomy (NCBI): domain Eukaryota; kingdom Metazoa; phylum Chordata; class Actinopteri; order Syngnathiformes; family Syngnathidae; genus Hippocampus; species Hippocampus bargibanti. Next base: position 6,929,519 of record NC_142738.1, on the reverse strand, counting down.
AATCTGGCCCCCCTTGCAGAAAGTTTGGACACCCCTGGGTTACGGCAAGATACCTTGCTCTCGAGTCTTCTCTGTGATGTCGGTAGCGGGCCCTTCGCCCACCATAGTGGAGGCAGAGACCCGAAATGTGTATTCAGTGAAGGGTTCAAGGTCAGACACCAGGTAATAGAACTCATCCATCGACAAGTCCATCACCTTCTCTTGTACGTTTATGCCTGTAGCATATACAGGTGGGAAAAAAAGATTTAGGTAATCGGGTCTTGTTTCCTGTTTTTGATCCAGAGATTTTATTTATTACTTTTGCGTATTACTGTTTGTCCAGTGTAGTAGTCGAGGATGTACCTGGACTTCCAGAAGCTACCGCATGTCCAATATTTGATGCAAGACGAGGGGACAAGCGCAAAGTGCCTGAGGTGCGCGTGAGGTAAGGTGATTTGTTTTTCAGGTCGTCATATGGCATCGTCAGCCAAGGCGCAGGAGTCATATGCGGTGCAGGTGTCGCAGAAAAAGAAGCGATAGGGAACTGAAATGAATAGTAAGTATTACTTGGCATCTCTGTGACCTTGATGGCAACTGAGGGGTTAAAATCCTCAATTACTTGAGTGGCAGTTTGCTCAACGTTTCTGAGTTGATTGACGGCTGAGTTGTTGGAAGTGGTCGAATGTTTGGCGCTAGAAGTCTGACCGAGCTCAGCGTTCCTTTTACGCCGCTCTGGATTGATATCCTGATCTGGGCTGAGTGGCTCACCATCATAAATACCAGTTGGGTTGGGATTCTGTGGGGTTTACAGATGATTGTACACCACTCACAGAGAATCCGTTTTCAAAACCTCAAATTAAAATCAGCTATAAATACTACTGTGCTTATTTGTCTGAAATTACACGCAAAAACAAGGCAGTTTACCAGCTTGCCAACAAGGGTGATATGCTGTAACAGAGTGTCATTCAGCAGGACCCGCAGTCTGTAGTGAGTGATTGGACCGTTTGGCTCCGCCGGACTTCTCCAGTTCACACGGACAGAAATGGCATCTTCCGCGATGGCCATTAAGTCTTGAACAGCACTGGGAGCTAACACCACCAAGTAGACAAAGTGGCAACGGCGGCCATTTTGTTAAATTTTATTGTCTCGTGAGTTAATTCAGCAAAAAAACAGATTATCCGTTCTCTCTATTGCTCAATTCTTAGTCGTCACCTTCAGCCGGCGTCCTCACAACCTCCCGGGCAAGCGGACCCACTTCTCCAGCCGCTTTGGCCCCCAGCTTTACTGTGTACTTGGTGTACGGAACCAGGCCAGTTAATGAGAATCGCATCTCCGCTGTGTTGTTCTCATACAAATATCCTTCGAGCAGATGAGTAATTGAAATTATTTCACTGCTCTCTTTTCACGCGGAGTCAATAAATACTCACCTGAAGGCCCGTAGAGGAAGAGCACGTAGGTGAATTTCCCAGTGATGATATTAGGAGAGTTCCAGGCGAGGGATATCGATCGTGACGTCACATTTAATAAGGCGAAGTTTTGCGGAGGGTCTTCCGGGGCTGGAGTGCACATAAACAGACTAAATATCTCCTCTCAGAAAAGGAAGAAAAGAAAATAACAGAGATAGAGCATTCAATCAATATTGGGCTCTTTTTTCGAACACCCTGTACCTGACTCTGGCATGCGAACCATGGTGGAGGCGATCTGTCCCTCCCCGTCAGACGTGAAGGCAGACACTTCAAAAAGATAAGCGGTGTAGGGCCGAAGTTGATCGACCTCTACTGAGATGGGGACGCTCCAGGCGGCTGCGGAGGGCACGGCAGTGAGAGTGTAAAGTGAAGACGCCAGCGTCATTTCTAAGGGGCTGATGGTCGCTTGAGACAGAATATCTGCTGCATCCTAAACAAAGAAGCACATGGGTCGGTAGAAATGGTCCTTGCAGTAATGTTATTAAAAATCTTTCTATCAATTCCGGTGACGTACAGTGACAATCGGAACAACGACTGGGAATGTTCTTCTATTAAATTATGCTGAGTATGCTTTTCTTCAGACCTTTTGAAGTTTTGGCGACTAGCTTTCATGTTCACTTTCTTGAAAGACGTTTGTGAGCAATGCACAGAAACCCAGCGACACCAAAATTGCACAATATCTGAACTAAGTCTTTTGTTTGTGTTAGTTTGTTTGTTTAATTGTACAGTGATACCTCGGTTTACGAACCCCTTGGTTTTGGAACTTTTCGGTTTACGAATGTTACATTTATGACAATTTTACCTTGGCATATGAACTTTTTTCTTATGGAGCTGCCTCAATGAGTGATGTGTCGTTTGCGAACGAGCCCGTTCTTCTAACAACAAAATGGCAGCCGACTGTTTTTGTCCTCTATTCCCCGCCCCCAGTCTTTGGTTAAAGCCACGTGATTGGTCAAGAACGCAGCAGAGAGGGGGGTAGTTCAAACATTAAAGAGAGAGGCAGACGACAGTGAGAGAGTTTCAACTTTGATCGTTCAAAGGCAGAGTGTAGACTGCAAGGTTAAAATATCCCATCAATCAGGCTCCGCAAACAACCCGCACAAGCCATCTGTACACTTGATGCAAAAATCTATCAACCCAGCTAAACAGAACACAATTGATGAGGAAGTAGATACAATTATCACAGAGAAAGCACCTACAAGGGATCATTCCTCAAGATGGTGAAAGAAGGTTACGTTCCTCCTTAAGTGTTTAATGTGTGTTTTCTACTTTCATAACTTTGCTGCTGTGGAATGTAAATTTCTCCACTGCGAGACTAATAAAGGCAAATCCAATCCAATCCAATCCAATGCTGATGAAACCGGCCACTGCATTCCATCAAACCATCAACGACCATCACAAAGGTAAATAAAATGACTTTATTATATTGTACAGTTTATTTCTTTAATTATAATACCGTAGCACATTTATTATACATAAAATAAGGTATATTTTGTGTAGTAGAAAATTATGTTTGATGGGGGCCTGGGCATGGATTATTCTCATTTTAATGGTTTCCTATGGGAAAATAATTTTTGGGATACACACTTTTCACCTGACACACTCTGTTTGGGAACCAATTAAGTTCGTAAGCCAAGGTATCACTGTAGTTGTAAAAAACAATTGCTATCTCCCAAAAAAATAAAAGAATGTATGTATATCTTTCATTATTTGTCAATGCTTTGATTGGCTCAATAAGGGTTGTGAAACATGGATCTACAAATTGGCAGCGGCAGGTTTATTTTAAAGGGCGCACATTGCAGTGAGGCAGCGTCCCCCTCATGATGTCCTCGGCGTTGACCAACATGTTGCGCACCGTCTGGCCCGTGCGAGCCAGCTTGGCCTTTACGGCAAACTTTGTGATGAGACCATTGATGCGGCGAGGGAGGAACCACTTGACCAACACTGAGGTGTGATTCTGGGCAAAGGCGGTCAGGTTGGTCACCAGACCTGGAGCTACATTCAACACACACACACACACACACACACACACACACACACACACACACACACACACACACACACACACACACACACGCACACGCGCACACACACACACACACACACACACACACGCACACGCACACACACACACACACACACACACACACACACACACACACACACACACGCACACAACACACACACACACACGCACACACGCATACACACATTAACACACACACACACGTTCCTGTTTAAACATTTTTGTGAGGTCTGGGTAACTCCAGATACCGGAAACAAATTCCTTGTGTGTTCTACATACTTGGCAATAAAGATGATTCTGATTCTGATTCTGATTCTGATTCTGATTCTGATATGCAGTGAGGACCACTCTTTCTGATAAGTTTATAGAAGAACTAGTCGTCTGTGTAAGCTCTCAGTCGTACAGGAGTGGTCCATCGATGAGAAGGTTTCTTCAGCCGGCATCTGTACAAAAGTGAAGGTTTCGGACGTTTCGCCTCTTATCCAAGAGACTTCGTCAGCGAACTAAAGTCTGACTGGTCGTATCGGCCCCATTTATATATCCCTAATGTCCAGACATGGTGGCGCCGGACACAGCTATGATAGGTCCCTACTCTCAGGTTGGGGGGGGCAAGGGACCCCTTCCTGTGGCCCCACTGATTGTTCCTACATTCCTGACTAACGACTGGCCTATTACCCCCACTCCCCCCGGTATCACCTCATCAGCATAACGACCCTCATCAGCATTGCGAAAGTTGCCTAACCTGTTTTGCCTAAGCAGGCTATTGTATGAACGTTCATACAATAGCTGACACACACACACACACACGCACACACACACACACACGCACACACGCACCCAGTTTCCGGTATCTGGAGTTACCCAGACCTCACCCAGACCTTTCGCAATGCTGATGAGGGTCGTTATGCTGATGAGGTGATACCGGGGGGAGTGGGGGTAATAGGCCAGTCGTTAGTCAGGAATGTAGGAACAATCAGTGGGGCCACAGGAAGGGGTCCCTTGCCCCCCCCCAACCTGAGAGTAGGGACCTATCATAGCTGTGTCCGGCGCCACCAGGTCTGGACATTAGGGATATATAAATGGGGCCGATACGACCAGTCAGACTTTAGTTCGCTGACGAAGTCTCTTGGATAGGAGGCGAAACGTCCGAAACCTTCACTTTTGTACAGATGACGGCTGAAGAAACCTTCTCATCGAAGAAGAACTAGTGTTACTTTTGAACACTAGATGTCCTCCTAACAGCATCCTCCCGCCCCCGACCTCCCACATACAAAGAACTTCCATAGTGGCATTTTTTAAACGGAGAATCGTATGTGCGAGTACTCACGGGACTCATTGGTGGTTGTGTAGACTGGTTTACTGAATGTTCCCATGCCAGCAGTAGAAGAGGCTGCCACCTAAAGGCACAAAGTTCGCTGAGAGTGCATTACATGAATGCTAATACTGTGATGGCATGTAGCGTAAGATTCTTTATACTTGGTTTGGTTACTTGGTAGGGATTCTTCGATTAAATGTGTTAAATATTGACACATGATCTGAAGTAGGCTTTTTAATAGGTTGTAGACAAATAGTTAGGTCTCTGGAGTTCCAGCAAGACCAAGTTAATTTTCCCATGGAACAGCCTCACTGTTACAAAACAGTTTCTTCATAATTTGGTTGTTAGCCATCTCCAGGTGAAGTTTATTCACCAGGTAGCCATGTTGGGTGAAGATTCAGATTCACTTTCAAGCAAAGTCCAGAGTCCCCCATAATGTAGCTGCACGCCCATAAAGAAACAACCACTCATCAATCTTCTATTGGGTTCATGCCCCTTCTACCATGTCCAAAGCCGAAAGGTAAGCAGACCTGCATTGATTATTATTGGTTGCAAAGAAATTTTAATCACAGCCTTAGTGTCAATTTTTTTTGCTGAGTGAAATTGTTGTTAATGTGGTGGTGGTGGTGTGTTATAGCTCCACCCACTATTGCGATGGTGGTAAGTATTTATTAGCCCTTGGTCTCCTGGTGTATAAAATCTGATGTGGACCTTTCTCCCAAAACTGGGTAATTTCAGAAAACAAATGGGGGTTTAATGTGTTGTAATTCTTGACTTTTGGAATAGTTTAAGAAAAATGATAGATATGTTCATAAAACACAATTTAACATTTAACATTGTCCTGTGCTGTATGTCATGCATAGAAGCATATTTGACAATAAAGCTGACTTTGACTTCAAAAGAAAAACAATAATTGGTATCCTTTATCAGTTCTGTTGTTGCAATCTGACACCTGCACAATTGTGTCACCAAAGCTTTTATGGGTCAATAAGGGTCAGTGTGGGTTAATGAATTCTCCAAACTATTGTCACATTGTCACCGTCACATTCATTTTGGTCATGTGAAGAGAGCCGCAGCTGATCCATAGCTCTGTTTACCTGATTAATAATGCAATCAGGATCAATTACCGACATTGAGCCTGAACGAGAAGCCGCTTGCGAGATTAATGTGAGATGGATGTTGAACTAATTATTGCTGGACTGAAAAACAAATAAACTGTCTGCTGATTCTTTTAACTCCATATATTGCACTACACTAACAGCTGATTGTTACAGAAATCAATTAGGGAATTGGTTTGACAGTTTAGTGCCTTGCTCAAAGGAAGCAGGAAGATGAACACGATCTCTCCAATAACTCACCACTTGCTTTCCTCATATCCCCCACAGACTTCACTGCACTGTAAATATATGACGGGACTACAAAACAATTGGGGTAGAAAAACGAGTACCTGAATGTGATACGTGGAACCTGAGGTGAAATCAGTGAGCAGAGTCTCTGGGACATCCAGGAGCTTCGTTACTTGTGTGAAGACAGGATCCGGGTAGGGACACACTTCCTTGTACCTAAGAAGTATGAAGACTTCTCAACTCACAGCGGACTTCTATCGTCTGATCCCAATAGACATACCTGATGACATAGCTGTCAAGAGCATCGGTATCAGGAGGCACGGTCCAGGAGAGCAGAATCCCATTGGAGCCGACAGGATGCCCTTTTAGTCCTGAGGGTGGACCAGGAACTGGAGAGCAAAGGGTTACTATTTGGTCACTTGAAATTAAACAATTTATGGTTGATATAGAAGCATGAAAAAAACATTCCAGTTGCTATAGTATAGGGTTCCTGATTATACTGTACATATATACATTTCATATTTCTTCCATATATTGCATTATTGCCATAAAAGGTGTCTCAAAATATATAAACCAGTTGCTATCTATCTATCTATCTATCTATCTATCTATCTATCTATCTATCTATCTATCTATCTATCTATCCTATCAATCCACCCTATCCATCGATCCACCCTATCCATCGATCCACCGTATCCATCTATCCACCATAGCCATCTCTCCATCTATCCACCATATCCATCTATCCACCGTATCCATCTATCCATTCACCCCCCTACCCTCACATAAATAACGTGACACAAACACAACCAACTGCGGTAACACCATAAAAGTGGACACAAATTCTCAACAGACAAATCAGCCCATTTCCAACGGAGCTTGTGTGCCATCTTGAGCATTTTCTGCGAGCTACATTGGAGTCCAGACGGCTCAAATTGACACGGAAGGACTTCTTTAATCGATTGCAAACATTTATTCCTTCCTCTTCAGACCTATTTGAATCATATTCATAACTGGATGAGTAACAAGACAGCATCTTCTCCGAATCTGAACTCTCTGACGCCATTGTTTTGTGTCTGGAGTATCCTGGTGTGACGTCACTAATAAGGGGGCGGGACCTTCTGAAACTTGCCATTTCCGAGGTCATTTTGAAGCAGTTTTGGGACACTTTTTATTGGTGTTTTGCATTTGACGAAAAATATCAGCCTGCATGTTTTGTTAGATGCTATAAAACCTTTTTCTGATGTCAGTTAGAAAACAAAAAAATAGTGTCGGTTGTCCTTTAAAAGTATGCCGTTTGTACACAATTGTACAATTCCTACCTCTGTAAATTAAAGTACAATCATTGATTCACGACAGCTGTGAGGGACGGCAATTAGACATATCTCGCGTTCTCGAACAGTGTAGGACAAAAAGTACACATGAGCCAAACAAGAGAAGTTGGTATGTCTCACCGCTCTCATTGGTGTTGATCATGCGGCTGATTTCCGGGTTGATGTTAGTTGCAGTCAAAGTCAGTGTGTATGGTGTCAATGGCCTTACATCAGCCTAAGGTCAATCAAACAACAACGCATCATGCTTCAAGAGAGATCACCGTCAACAAGACTTTGTGGATCGCAATGGAGGACAGTGTATGTTGGTGCGAGTGATCGATTGAAATTCTTGTCATTGTTCGGAAGAATGAATCACCCTTTTTGAGCTCCATGGCGTGAAAAAGGGGTCGAGAGCCCATTCTTTGCTGTGCAAGGCTCTATTCATTTTTTTAAAACTGATAATAAACATATTTCTTATTCGCAGAATATAAAGCATAGCATATCATAATTTGTGCTGGGATATTTCTGTTTTATGTGGGGAAAGCGGTCTGTAATTTGCCAGAACATGAGAGGTGATGGGAGCAACAATAAAGCATAAAAGCAGAAATAATGGGCTGCGGCAAAAAATAAAAGGTATCAGGGATAAACAACAGCTTGCCAAGCAAAGTGGGTGCTTCAGATGAAAAAGCACTCTCACAAAAGTGCAACAAAGGCAATAATTGATTCTGTTCGTAAAATAACGCAATGGTAACGATGTGAACAAATTGACACAATCACTCCGCGGACAGGTCATGATTTGATATTTGTCATTGAAAGTATATTGCACAAACAATTCTGCCTGTTTTTAATTAATATTGTAACAGAGGCTATTACTTTTTTCACAAACGTACAATTGATTTAAATGCGGGTGTACCTTTCCAGTGTTATACATTTGATTAGCTCATGAAATGGTGTACTTGGTAGCGCAAAGCATTAGCGAGCATTACTTTTATTGTTTAAGATGTGTTTTTGGGTATCTGGATGGACGGATGGACCGACAGAGGGACGGACCAACGGAGTGGCCGATCGACGGACTGACCGACTGACGGACCGACCGACGGACTGACAGACCGACTGACGGACCGACCGACCGACCGATAGAGATAAGTTGATATTGGGCCTTACCTGTGAGTGAACGGGAGACACGCCGGAGAGTGTGAACATCAAGATGCAATAAAAGAAGGCCACGACAGAAACTCCAGTAAAAGGTTTCATTCTTGTGTCGAAATGCATCCAGGGTTAGTTCAGGTAATCCACGTGGCTGAAGAATGTCTACAAGCTGCTGTGTGCCATGACTGAACCTGTCAGTTAATCATATAGGAACAAGCCAAAGATACATCATACCAAAGATTTGGCCATTTGGTCAGAAGACAATGACTGCTTTAATTCTCTGCTTGAGTAAATGAAACATTCAGGGTCGAGCGCATGAAGTCAACTCAATAAGTCATGGGATCTATTACTCAGCTGTATGTGTCGGGTTACATTTTCGGGAGTGGGGGTATGGGACACCTGGTCACCGGGAGGGACCAGCAAGGGGTGGAGCTTGGCTGATAGCGTGTGCTAAGATTCTGAAGTGTAATATTATGTCTGACCACCTTAAGATGTGTGATGCATTGAATGTGATGTCATGCACGTGAGTGTGAATGAGTGTGTAGTCTACAAAGTACCTGAGCATATCTATCACTAGCCGGTGCACTTTGACTTTCCCTTGATTTGGCTGCGGGTTGATGAGGTTATGATCCACACAGCCAACAAAACTCACACGAATGGGCATTCAAGAGAAAGAAATACATTATTAGACGTTGGATCGTGGGTACTTAACCCAGAGACCAGGTACTCTGCATCCTCGTGGTGATGGTCATGGTGATGGTCACATCGTAAGTGCAAGCCCCCCGCCAGCCTTGTAACCACAGCAACTCTCTTTTCCTCCGGTATGCCGAGTGTGCCAATGGGAACGCAAATGTCTGCGACGGTGACTCTGTGTAAGTCAAAGTCCCCAGAGCTCGTGAACCAGCTCATGGACATGGATGTGGCGTTAACGTGTACCACATGGAGGTCACACATTCCTGCAGGCCCTAAAAAAATATGATAATTGTGCTCCAGTCCAGTTAAAATGCAGATTTCATTTTCCTACATTTAACCGCAAGGATTCTGTTGAAACAGGAAAAATAAAATCTATTTATGACTCTTTTATTTCCTGGATATGATCGTTATCCATGTTAAGGGTTTTGTTACAGCTTCAGCTGTTGATAAAATGCCATATAAATCAACATCTATCTACCTACCTACCTACCTATTTATCGTAACGAATAAATCTACAGTATCTATCGTATCTACCCTATCTACTGTATCTATCGTATCTACCATAGCCACTGTATCTATCATATCTACTGTAACTATCGTATCTACTGTATCTATTCTATCTGCCATATCTACTGCATTTGCCTACTGTATCCTAGCTACTGTATCTACCGTATCTATTGTATCTGCCATATCTACTGCATTTACCTACTGTATCTACCGTACCTATTGTATCTGCCATATCTACTGTGTTTACCTCCTGTATCTACCATATCTACTGTATTTAACTACTGTCTCTACTGAATCTACCTACTGTATCTACCATATGTATTGTATCTGCCATATCTACTGCATTTACCGTATCTACTGTATTTACCTACTGTATCTACCGACTGTATCTACTTACTGTATTTACCATATCTACTGTATCTACCTACTGTATCTACCATATCTACTGTATCTACCGTATCTACCTACTGCATCTACCATATCTACTGTAGCTACCATATCTACCGATTGCATCTACCTACTGTATTTACCATATCTACTGTATCTACCATATCTACTGTATCTCCCATATCTACTGTATCTACCTACCGCACATACTGTATCTGCCTACCGTATCTACCTCTCTTCCTCCATCTCTCTCTCTCTCCATTCATCCATCCCCAAAAATCCATCCATCTTCCCACTATCATGCAGGAAATCATATTGGACCGCTTTTATCATTATTGCCAATGTGTAGGCGAGGAACACAATGAACTGGTTTCCAGCCAATTGCAGGGCACAAATAGACACACAATAACACACACACACTACAGATAATAAAGTCTCAGTTTGGGACAGCATTTTAAAGCGTGTTCGGTCATTCCTCTAGGTCCTGGCTCTTAGGGATCATACATCTTTAAAAGACTGGAAACTCAATCTGTCATGTGCTGAGAGCAGTTGCTTAGTAACTAACAGATGAGCCTGGAATGTGACGCAAATGGGAAGAAATACTTTTTTTTTGTCTTCGGTAAATGACATCATCAAGTGGAGCTTGATGGATTTGCCACTTTGTAAGCGTCCACCTATCCTGGTAGGGGTCCCCAGGTTACAAATATAGAGACTGTTGCTTTCCCCGTCGAGATGCACTTCAAGGAGTGAAAATGAGAAAAATGTGACAGCATCAATCAACACTGATGTTCAACGTATCTTATTGACTCAATGAAAAACACAAAGCTCACTTTTGTCATTTGAGCTCCGGAAGTTCACAATCCATTCATCTTTGCAACTCATAGCTTCTATTTTAAGGTGTTTATGAGTATGACTTTTCCTCATCAGAAATCAGAAAAGTCTGAGTTCTCACCTTCCTCAAATGCAACATAAAAATAAAAAACGTAAACCCAAACAATGGAAAAAATCATAGACCGTTTCAATGTAAAAAGAAAAATACATTGTATCAAGCCAATCTATACTATTTCTATGCACGCACGGAGAAAATTACATGCAAACAGGGTCGGATATATCGATAGTCCCGGTTATATCGATATTTTTTCGGACTCCCTTGAATATCGATATAACGAGACTTTACTGTATTTCCATTTTGCTCACCTCCGAGTGGTCTCTGCTCATTGTTCACAATTGCGGAATTATTCAGTGCAATTTGGGTTGTTTTGTGCGATGACATCAGCGCAAAAATGGCCATACTGGAGAAATTCTTTGAGATGTTCTTGGAAACAATACAATGCATCCTGTTTCATCAACAGATGGAAAAAGGCATTCAATCCTAATTGGGCTCTTGGGCCTACGGTGCAAATGCACCCTGAAATATTCGCTGCGGCAAGGTAATGATTCAGACAAAAACACATTTAAAGCTTTATTCCCCTATTTGGATGCATCGGGAAGAAATTGGGAGGAGAATTGTACTTTTGATATTTCAATATATTTTTGTCGCCCATGTGTTTCATATGAAAGATTGTGATAGAGAATAGACAGAACAGAAGTTATCATATTTAAAAGTTTCATGCTGTTGTACACTTAGTTGACCGAACACAACGCCCACAATTGAAGCACAGAAAATTCGGGGTCAATCTGAGGTGAACAGACATAGCCTGTTAAACTGTCATCCTCACGTAGGAGATCTGGCATCGGACTAATTTACGACTTGGTAAACTCCTTCACAGGAAGAGCTCATAATCTAGGTTACAAATTTTTCAGTTGATGGAAAGACAACCCTTTAAAATGTTCATGTTCTGTTGGTTTATGGATGTTGGTGCTAGTACCATGAGACGTCCAGGGGCGTGGTATTCAAATCAAGAAGGCTGTGTTTTACTAATGAATCACTTAAATGTCTCCTTTGCATTGCATTACCTTCACCTCTACGTGCTGTATACGATACCTTCCATGTATTATGTCATTCACGCGTCACAAATCATTCAGTTCCACTGACAGGTACAGTCCAGGGGCTCTTGGAAGCGATACTCCACGCTCGTGGCGTTGCGTGTACAGTAAAGTGCCACAGAGCGAAATTGCAATCCGTTCTCGCGGCAGCATTTGCAGAACCTGGCGTGGGTGTTGATGTTGAAGTTGAAAATGGTGGCCGACGGACATTTGCCGTCGCAGGAGAAGACGGTTACCTGTTAACCAAGAGCGTGAAGGCTCACATACTGCAAAGTAGCAATTATTGGAATGATGATTGACGATATGGTGGGACAACATTGTATCGAGGTTGTGTATATGTGTTTTCTTACGGGTGTGTTGCTCCTGCAGTCGTCTTTACGTATCGTGGTCCGGATGGCCACTCGCTTGCATGTTTTACCGTCGTCTTTGCCTGTGGTTCGGTGCGCACAAGACCACAAAAGAAGGCTGAATCATTCACAGACATCATTGTGGAGTAAATCTGCATTGTCTAATGCAATCCAATACAAGAGCTGTAACAAAAACGATAACATTATTGATATAAATAACGTTAGAGTGATTGGTCACCAGGACTTAGTTTTTTCAACGGCAAACGGTTGCAATCGTCATCGCATCTTCGATGGCATTGGAAAAAGGATCGGCAATTTAGCATTGCTTATCAATTTAGAATACCTCTTTGGTTGAATTCCAGAGGGAAGGTTCATCACAGTGTGTATACACACAAACACACACATATATACTACACACACACACGCACACGCAGACACACAAATATACATTGTATATAGCACACACACACACACACACACACACACACACACACACACACACACATAGACCGATGCTGTATATATATATATATACCATGTATATACAGATATACACGGTATACTACACACACGTGCACACACACACACATATACAATATATACTACACACACATACATTGTATACTACAAGCACACACACATTATATATACATTAGATATACATTATACACATGTGTACACGTACATTGTATACTACACACACACACACGCCTGCACACACGCACACACACAGCGAGGACTATTGAGTTGGATGCTTTGCGGCCCAGCAGCAGATGTTTTATTGGTGGTTTGTTGGCTGCGTTTTTGGCAACAGTGGGGATTGAATGCGGCATAATAGCAAGTCAATAAGTTGGATCAGGCCTCATCATCTTATATCAAGCAGCACATACCTGTGTCACAGTTAGTACTACCAGTGGGGGTTACGGCATTAACAGTAAGGGGTAAAACACCCACTCCGGCACCTGGTCGCATCGTCAGGACAGCAAAAAAAAAAAAAAATAAAAAAATGCCGGGAGAATAAAGAAAATTATTCAAGGAAAAACGACATGAAAAAGTCAAACATGGCACACAAACAGCACATTGAGTAAAAAGCTCAGCCCGGCTCGCATGCACATGGATTTTGCTCCCTCTTCCACACCTCATTGAGAAAAGGAAACCAAATGGCATAATGCCTCAAGAACACCAGAATCTCTGCGTCACCTCGCATTCTCACCATCGATCAACTGCAAGGTCAAAGCAGGCAAGCGGTGAAGAAACAATCCACTTCCAAATCACCTGAGGCGTACCATTACACTATTGATGCAGACATGATTATAACTTCCACTTTTTCTGGCTGCCGATAAACAGACTAAAGCCGCAGGTTGTACGTTGGGGCGAGAGAAACGGAAAACAGGCCAAGCATCAGTATTGATCGCCAATTGCTACAACAGGCCACGCACCCCTCCAAAATAATTCAGCCAATAAGCCCATCTGCTGTCAGGCAACAAGGCGCTCACCACTTTTCAAGCATGAATAAACGCAGAGACTCACATGTCCTGCAGCAGCCGTCCACAAAGCTTTGAACCACACCGCCATTCTGCAGGTCAAGAACACTCGTCACTCATGTTTCATCTGCTAGTTATTGATCTTGCTTTTGGACAGGTATGCCAGTGGATTAAAACAATGGGGAAAAAATGCTACCAAAAAAACCTACATCATAAACAATCGATACAGTTGTGGATGTGGATTACACACTTAAATATGCCAGCACTGTTTTTGATTGGGAGGAATGTCAGTGCCATTTGACTGTCATCACTGGACAGCTTTGGGGCAATTGTGCTTTTTTGAGCCTGTAACGGGCAGCATTTTCACAGTCCCGCTTTGTTCAGCACCTGGATGTATGCATCGCTTGAGGAGCCCACAATGAGAAGAAAGGAGCAGCAGCGCAGAGCGCCGATGCGTATGTGGAATTGCGGCTTGGAATTGAAGCGGATTTACGTGGGACAGGAGATGAGAGACAATCTCTTTTCATCAATGGATGCGACAGCTTCATGTTTGCTTTTAACATTTAGCTTGTAGCAGACGTGCACATTTCACAATGATGTCCCTGATCCACTGGTGAAAAGGACAGTTTGATCATCACCTCTTTCATCTAGAAGTGCTTCATACGACAAAGATGGTGCAAAAAGTGCTTAAAATTGAATGGATGGTTGTTTCTTTTGTGTTGTATCACAATGTTTGTTATTCAGTTCTTTGTTTTTGTTTTCACTTCAAGATGGTGCCGCAGGAGTGGCTGCCTTTACAGCAACTCATGTATTTTGTTTTTCTACTTCTTACTTTCCTTTCGTCTTCCTTTCATCACTTTGCTGCTGTCTCCAGTGTGAGACTAATCTAATCTAATCTAATCTAATCTAATCTAAAATGTGGCTATAAAATGTTTGGACCAGCATCTCAGGTCCAATAGATAAAAATTCACATTTCGTTTTTCCTATTACTCGCTGAAACATAATCAAGTTTTCTTTTTCCATCTTGCGGACAGAGTCAGAAATTTATGTCATTGGTCCCCAACCTGAATGCACTCGATATCATCGAAAGGCGGGCAAACCACATCGGAGGCCAACACCACGGCTCCCAATGCCGTTTCTATGCAGTCGTAACGGGTGCAGTTCTCTACCCAGGAACTACCCGCCTGTACACACAAGAACACAACTTGCCATTTATTTTCTCTTTAAAAAGCGTGATTATATTCAGTTTTTGTTAGCACTCACGGAAAAAAGTTCTGTTGTCCCAATGTTGTTGGTGAAAAAGCAGGAGACGTTTTTACAGGAGCCGCAACAAATCTGCGGGTCAGTGGAAGGTGCGTATACCTGGTTCTGTTGAAACAGAGGAAGAATGCATTCAGCCGAATTCAAACAAACCGATAATAACACAAAATTTTAGTATTTCCCTTTCCGATCAAAGCCCAATTATTGAATGTCTCTCAAAGATCATCTTGAGCGATTATCCAGATTAATTTTGTTTCCCCTCAGAAAAGTAACTAATAGCCAAAATGTCTGTAAATTCAATTCATATGGGTTTTGGGGTTTAAGATGTATTTATTTCAGTATTACAGTTTGGCGGCACAGAAAGAGCATAGTCAAAGAGTGCTTTATTTTGGAATTATGTGTATATTATTTATTATAATTGGTTGCCTGACTTTACTATGCAACACTTATTTTGACCTTTTTTTCTTGGAGTCATCAAGTACTCCATATGTACAAAAAACAAAACGTAACATAAAAACGAATGAAAAATAAAGTGAGGCATAAAAGTAGTGCCATTCCCGAATTTATTCAGGATTTGAAAAGTGTGACGTGGAGCGCCATTCCTAAATTTGTTCGGGTTTTGATTTTTCTTGCAGGGGGTGCCGATAAAGCACTGGTCAGACCTCTGTCAATTTTTTTTCCCTTCCATGAGGGGGCAATATTTACGTTTCGTCCATGTTAGCGCTTTGTTACAGTTTCAGCGCTATATCAATCAACATGTATGTATTGTATTGTATTTTGTATAGCCGCCCCCATTTCAAACTCAGATAACTCCAGACCCATATAACTTAGGAGTTAACTTTTTTTTCTGATGAAAGAAGAGTCTAAGATTTCTAACGCTGTATTGGATTTTTAAGTCGTCCTAAAACTCAATATTCTGTAGGTCCTGCAATTTGAGTAAAAATGACCAAAACCCTGGCACTGGAGTGGACACATTTTTGGACATTGGGCAGTGAATTAGTTAAAGACGAAAGTGAAGTTGAAAAGGCATTAAATAGGCATTGTGCATACAGGTTCACACTGTTGGGAGCAGTTGACCGAGGTGATTTCCATGGCGTAGAAGCCGGTGTTTGGATCTCTGTGATGAAGGCAATGGACAGTGTAGCACAACTGTCCCTCAAAGTACTGAACGAGGGACTGGCCCGGACCAAGCACCGTCACCCCTTGGAAAAGACACACTTCTGCTTTTTCTAAAGCCAAGCACACACATGTACGATATCAACAATTATACCACAGGGTGAGCAACTCATTGCATTTCTTCATGCTTGCATTTCACATACGGCACATGTGTCGAGGGCAGCCACAGTCACTGCTGCTGATGTCTGAGACCTCAAATAGAACCTCCCCCTGAGAGAAGATAAAAGCCCAGGCTAAAGCAATTGTGCTGTCTCCGGTGTGAACAAAACCCTGCTTTAGAGTTTTAATGCAGCTTACTTACAAGCTGGCACACTTGGAGAGCATTGTTCTCACATTGACATTCTGGAAGCGACAGAAGCAAAATAGAACGTGTGAGATTTGGCCACAAAAATTAAGCATAACCTTGAAATGAAAGTGTTTCTGTACCACAATGTTGCTGCGGACAGCAATGGCCTGGTGGAGTGGTTTCATCAAAGTAAGGCCAGGCGCACAGTTTATGGATGATTTGGGACACTTGTTAACCTCACACACTGTAACGCACGAGAAACATTGGAATAAAACAAAAAGATATATACACTGTATGTATATATGTGTGAATACATGTATATATATATATATATATATATATATATATATATATATATATATATATATATATATATATATATATATATATATAAAGTCTCGTTATATCGATATTCAATATCCGAAAAAATATCGATATAACCGGGACTATCGATATATCCGACCCTGTTTGCATGTAATTTTCTCCGTGCGTGCATAGAAATAGTATCGATATAACCAGGACTATCGATATATCCGATATCGATATAACGAGACTTTACTGTGTGTGTGTGTGTATATATATATATATAACAGCTGTGTGTGTGTGTGTGTGTGTGTGTAAATATATCTACATATAAACATATATTCTGTTCTGAATTGTATATAAACCGATCGACCTAGCTAGCTCGCTAGCTGGCGCTCTATCCATCCATCCATCCATCCATCCACCCACCCACGTACCCACACACACACACACACACACACACACACACACACACACACACACACACACACACACACACACACACACACACACACACACACACACACACAAAACAAAAACAAATGGAGGTTCATACTGTATATCACAAGCAAAGGCGAAAACAAAAAGATGTGATAACGGCTATTTATTTATGCCATATGGAGGTGCAGCTCACCACAAAGATATTGTGGACAGCAGCTGTGGGTGGTGTTCAGTTTCACAGCCAGGATTTCTCCATGCAAGCAGGTTGGAACAGGCTCCATGCACGAATTACACACTGTGCGGAAACACAACGCACCATTATAGCCCTTCAGTTGATGGTAAACCGTCACACGGCTTTATAAATGGGGAAAAACACTTTTTGAATTGCTTGTATATACATTGCCAGATGCTTGGAGTGCCGAACCACCCATCACGTGTGAAATTAACTGACCATGTAAAATCTTGAAAAGAAAATTGTGACAATGTATTAACTGCCCCCATATGGGGTTTCCCCACCCATAACTTCATCAGTTTGTGTGATGATAAAGAGACCATTTTAAGCAATCTGCCCTACCACAGAGAGAAGAATAGCAGCACATTTTTTCCCCTGGTATCTGCACAAAAAACTGGTCTTCCCTACAATTCAGGGAAGCGACGGGGGGGCACGCCGCCGGGTCACACTCTGCGTAAGGAGCATGACAAGTCAGCGTTCAGGGCAAAGCATGTCAAATAAATTGTGTCCATCGGTGCTTGGTCTCACCGCATCTGTACTCCGGGCAACAGGAGAGAGCGCTGTAAACCATGACCAGTCGATCGCCGTCGTCGCAAGCTGGTGCCTCACTGTCACAGATGGTCATGTTGCAATCTGAATGCAAAGTTTGTTGAAATATAGATGGAATGTTCTTCTGATAAAATGTGACAACAGAATCCAAATAACTACAGGATAACATGCTTGCGAAGACACTGCCCTGTTTACATTGCTTTGTGTGATGTCATAAGAAAAGCCATAATCGTGATAATTTTGGTCATGATAATCACAATCAAATATTTTCACACCATTTTTTACAAGTGAACTAACCGCAGATCTTCTTAGGACAGCAGGCGCCTTCTTCCAGCACATCCAGCACATATTCTCCCTGTCTGTCGCACATTGGTGTCGGGATAATGCCACAATCGGGCTCCACGGCGAGCACAGAGCCATTCTCCATACACTTGTACAGGCAGCAGCCTGCAGAGGACCCATTCCATACCTCACCGGGCGCACGAGGTCTGCCATTGTTGTCGGTGCACGCTATGGAAACCGGATGCGAATTCACAGATGAGAAAAGTTTTTGTTTGTTGTTTTCTGTAAATAAACTTTGACAAACAAACAGCTTCACGTCAGTGTAGGCTCTTAGTCGTACAGAAGTGGCCCATCAAGGTAAAGGTTTCTTCAGCCGTTATCTGTACTTCCTTGAAGGTGTCGGACTTTTCGCTCCTCATCCGAAGAGCTTCGTCAGCAAGATAAAGTTGTGCTGGTAACTCTGGTCGTATATCCGTAATGGACAGAGGTGGCAGTGCCAGACCTCTGCTCTGATAGGTCCCTGCTCTTAGTTTGAGGGAGCAGTCGAACAGTACCCGAAGCCAATCTGATTACCTCTATTCTATCTGATTACCTCTAATGTTCTATCCCTGGCTCTGATTGCCTCATTAGCCCTGGTATCACCTCTTTAGCGTGGCAATGCTAATGAGATGATACCAGATGAGGTGATACTCTGGCTTTGATTGCCTCATTAGCCCTGGTATCACCTCATTAGCATGCAATGCTAATGAGGTGATACTCGATGATGTGATACCAGAGCTAATGAGGCAATCAGAGCCAGGGATAGAACATTAAAGGTAATCAGATAGAACAATAGTGGTAATCAGATTGGCTTCAGGTAGTGGTCAACTCCTCCCCCAACTTTAGAGCAAGGACCTATCAGAGCAGAGGTCTGACACATCACCTGGTATCATCTCATTAGCATTGTCATGCTAATGAGGTGATACCAGTACTAATGAGGAAATCAAAGTCAGGGATAGAAGATTAGGGATAATCAGATAAACCAATAGAGGTAATCATATTGGCTCCTGGCACCACCACCCTCCTTCCATTATGGTATATATATAGGGCGAGAGTTACCAGCACAACTTTAGTTCGCTGACAAAGCTCTCCGGATGAGGAGCAAAACGTCCGACACCTTCAAAGAAGTACAAATGACGGCTGAAGAAACTTTTTCCTTGAACTACAAACAGCTTTAACATCAACAGTATAATCATTGCGATATACAGTATTGATGTGCATGCAGCAAATGAGTAAATTATTTTGTGACAGTAGGAAGCCTTAAGAGGTCAAGCGAAGCGATTATTGTCGACATGCGACTCACCGCACCGATCCTCTGTCACGCAGTGGGGGGAATCGGCGCGATGCAATAGGGTCCCTCCTCGGCAAACGCACTCCTCTCGGATGAAAGGGCAAGTGGTCTCCTTGTAGTAGTCCTTGTTCAGGCAGGTGAGGCTGGCGCAGGTGTTCACGCAAGGACGGTACTCCTTACCCGGTGGGCACCGCAGAGCTGCCGGATGGGTGAAGAGCTTTGAGTATATGAGTTGAATTTATTCTGTTGCCAAGCGTGGAACTCAATTTACTCTTTAACTCATTCACTGCCATTCACAAATTTATTCGGGAATTGAAAATATGACGTAGAGCGCCATTCTCGAATTTGTTCGGGTTTTTATTTTTTTATGTTTGGGTGCCAATAAAGCGCTGGCAATGTTTTTCTTTTGCATTTCTTTTTTTTCATATTAGTGCTTTGCTCCAGCTTCAGCTGTTGTTAAAGCGCTCTATCAACCAATATGTATGTATTGCATTGTATTTTGGACAGCCGCCCTCATATGATTTAGGAATTAACTTGTTTTTTTCTGATGAAAGAAGAGAGTATAACGTTTCTCACACTGTATTGAATGTTTATGTAGTTCCAAAACTCAATATTCTGTCGGTCCTGGAATTCAAGTGACAATGACAGAAACCCTGGCACTGGAGTGGACACATTTTTGCACGCCTGGCAGTGAATGAATTAAAAAGCAAAATGGATGGACCACTTTGAAATAAATTGAAATGACATTATTACATCATAGCCCCATCCGTTCTCAAACACATGTATGGTTTTTGTGTTTTTGATTTTTTTTTTTAAATAGCGCTGTACTTTTTTCGGAACCCACTTAAAATATAAAAAGGAACAAATCTAGGTAAAGAGCCATGTTTTTACTGCATAATTTCTTTTTATTTGCAATTTCCTTATTTTTATGTCCTATTTCATTGCCAGCTTCTAGCTCATATGCTAATGCTAACCTGTTAGCTAAAATTCAATCGGATTGCTCATGCATTGAAATTATATCTAAGAAGCACAATGACATAGCATCTTCATTCGTGTAAGTGTGTTCTCACGGCAAAAATCGTGTCGTCTCCAGCTGACACACACTTGGTGTGTGTAACAGACAGCCATATACGCCGCCAAGAAGTCACATTGGTGGGCCTTGTAGTGCAGGTCACCCGCCCACATGATGTCACAGAACTGGTCTGGAGGTACCTGCCAAACAATCAAACCAATGTTATATTCCTCTGTTTATAGTAGATTGCTATGGGAGAGAATATTCCGATGCATTGATAGTGATTATCAACCACGGTGCCGTGATATGGAGGGTGAGGAATCTTGCGAGGGAACGAAGCAAATCCATGCCTCTAAAAGACCTACCTTGCTATGGCATGCTGTGAAGACTCTCTGGTGGAGCATGTCGAGACAGATGGAGCAGTCCTCAACGGTGCAATTGTCTCCGACTCTGCGGATGTGCTCGCTTTCGTTGAGCATGGGGACCCTCCAAGCCTGCATAAAGATGATCATGTTCCCCACCTCTGTCACCACAGTGCCATTGGGCAATCTCAGGTCATTCTCAAGGTTACCGTCGCAGAAACCTGCCATGATGGGTAGACGTGGGGTCAAATTTCAACTATTTTGTTTTTATTCCACCCCATTCGGGTTGATGTGATGCAGTCACTCACCACATAGGCCGCGAGTGGGCACAGATGCTACATTTGGTCCGATGAACTGCAGCACCATGATCCCCGTGCTGTGATACCACTGTATGCTGACGTGGCCAGCTGTTTTGATAAGATACATAGCGCCGGTGTCTTCCACGCGAAGAGAGTGGAGGGTAAATGGCAGCCTCGTGGGCCTAGAGTTCACTGTTACCTAAACACATTAATGCATCTTAATAAAATGAGATATTCCAGAAAAGTTCATGTTTCTAATGTTCAATACTAAAATAAGACCATTTGTCATGTTAGTGTCAGATATAATCATCAAAATTATAACAATCAAATCATAAAATAACTATCATTATTTCAACTCTTGCAAATGAAATACAGACGCTGCCCAATTTACGAACGAGATACGTTCCGAACAGTCGTTCCGAACAGTCGTTCGTAAGGCAAATTTGTTTGTAAATTGATTTAATGATATATTTTGAATGGAATTTATGTTTCAGGCTTATATAAGTATGTGTAAGGTTGGTATAAGTATGTTTAAAGGACAACCAACGTCTCCGGACAAGTTGTGTCCATAATTTGTAAAATGGCTTCAAATGACTTCTACTGAGCGTATTTTAATAAGATTCCACCGCATATAGCTATATTTTACGTTTAAGACTCACACTGAACATTCAGGAAGTTTTGTTTTTGAGTTTGTGACGAGTCCGTACGTGACGTCACTAAAGGACCGCCCCCTGACCGTAAAAAATACCCATTGTAGCGTCCTTCCATCACGTCAATGTATTTTGCTGTACTGTTTGGTTTGAAAAACTTGTGTTGCACCCAAAAGCCGCCAGAAGAGGGAGTCCAAGCTCCATGGAAGGAATTTATCAGCCTGTGGAAACAGGCCGATTCATTCCTCACAACAGCGGTGGCCATTTTTGGGTGCGACATTCCCCCCCGCCCAGTTTGCCTCAAAATGACACTGAATAAATTATTTAATCGATTGCAAACATGTATGCTTTCCTCTTCAGAACTATTTGAATCATATTCATAACTGGATGTGTAACAAGAAAGCATATTCTCCGAATCTGAAGCCATTGTTTTTATTCTCCAGCAATGCAAGACGTCTTGGCGTGACGTCCCGAACTGGGGGCGGGACTTTCTGAAAATGCCCAATTCGCAGCTGAATTTTTTGCAGATTTTTGACACTTTGTCATTTCTATTGGTGTTTTGCATTTGAATACAAATATACATATTTTGGGTATTTTAGGTGCTATAAAACGTTTTTCTGATGTCAGTTAAGAAACAAAAAAGTGACGTTGGTTGTCCTTTAAGGCTTGTATAAGTAACCTTTATTGGTTTTTAATGAAATATAAATATTTAATAAATTATATGCTTTATAAAGATATGTACATGTACAACTGGAGAGAATACTACATATGTAACTACAAAAATGTTCGTATGTACCGTAGTTGGTAACTTGAAGTAGGGGAGAGTTTATAAATGGCATTATCACGCACTTGTAAATGAAGACTCATTCAATGGAATAATCTGAGTCACCTTTCGATCCAGGCGATTGATAACAATACGGTCGGAAGAGGTTGTGATATTTAATTTCCTCAAACACAAACCAGATGTTCCACCTATTGGACTCTGTTGAGAAAAAAAAAGTATTAGAAATTAAAATAAAAAAGAATGGAGCAAACTGTGTGTGACACTCACAGGCCTTCTAATTGAGTTTACGCTCTGCAATGAAAGGCAAAAAGTCCCCCCATCATTTAAAATTATGAACATATGGCTCTTAGACAAACCAAACAAAATCGGCTACGTAACATATTCAAAGTATTATACATATTAAAACCAATTTCACAAATCTTTAATCTTTAATATGCATAGTGCCTGTAAACAACTATGAAGACAACTCGAAAATGTTTGAAATGTTGAAAAAAAAGTTTCAATATAAAAAGAAGTTAATTTTTATATATATATATATATATATATATATAAAAAAATATATAAAGAAGTTATTTTTATATGTGTGTATATATATATATATAAAATATATACATATTAAAAATTACTTCTTTTTATATTGAAACTTTTTTTCACCATATATATATACAGTAAAGTCTCATTATATCGATAGTACTGCTTATTACAATACTATTTCTATGAACGCAAGGAGAAAATTTACATGCATATATCGATAGTCCGGTTATATCGATATTTTTTCCGACTCCCAAGAATATCGACATAACGAGATTTTACTGTATATATATATATATATGTATTTTTTTTTATATTAAAAAATATATTTGAGCTAAACAAAAAAAACTTTTAAATAAATGATCAATTTTTATAAAACAACAGAATAGCAAGATTACTGCAACACATATTACAGAATGGAGCATACTACGCTGTACTCTTCTATATTACCTGACTAGTTGGACATTTCTCTACCGTGCCAATTATAGTCTCTCCCGGCAGCTTTACCAGGACATAGGAGCCGTCATTATACAAAGCCACATTGTTGCCATCAAACGTGATCAAGCGCAGGTCAGACATCACAGAGCAACGACCTGAAAAAAAACAACCCCGTTTGATCATCGGTCTTGTTAAATCTGCAGTTTATATCGGTGAGCGACAACGCGGTGTCTTACAAGGACACCGCCACTGTGGGCAGCAGGGATCCATGTTGATGAGGACAGGCAGGCCCAGCATGTTACACTGGGGTTGGGTGATGTTGAATCGGCAATGCAGGGATGCGTTGTAAAGGAGTAGCTTCCCGTTGAAACAAATGAGCTCTGCACACTCGTCGATACGGGAGACGTATGGAGGCTGAAGGCATGAGGAGCATAGAAATATTTGCATGTAGAATGGGTAAAGCAGTTCCAATAGAAGATAATAGAAGAGTGCAGTTTAGTTTTCATCTGAAAAATAAGGAATAATAATAATCATACATTTAATTGACAAGCGCCATTCAGAACACCCAAGGACACTTTACAATTAAAAGAACACTACACAGAACAATAAAACCATAAATAAATGACAAATAATAAAATAGCTGATTAAACTAGGGAAGTGGAACAACAGGCACGTTTCATAAAATGTTTTACATTCCAATATTTATCGTGATTTAGAATTTATAGCCTATGTAAGCGATCGAGATGGCACATGACTGACATTGGAGTTGAAATCCAATCAAAAAACCCTTACACTAACAAGCATTTTATTTTATTATTTGCTTTTCAAAATATCTATCTATCCATCTATCTATTCATCTATCCATCTATCTATCCAGCTAGCTATGTAGCTATCTCCAGTGAGACCTCAACTTACAAACACCTTATTTTACAAACTTTTCATCTTACAAATTAAACCTTATAATAAGCACTATTTTCATAATACACACCCACCACGGCTTGTGGACTGATCTTCGGCGGAAGCACACGACCCAACAGCATCAGAGGTTAAGTTACCAACAGTCCTTATGGAAGGTGACTCTCCTTTCATAAGCCATCAACGACCATCAAAAAGGTAAATAAAACTTTATTTTACAGCACAGTTTATTTCTTTAATTACAGTCCTCATGTAACGCGCCTCTCTTTCCAAACAGCAATTCCCTTTGACCTTCGACCTCCAACGCCATTCCATCAAGCCATAAATGACCATCACAAATGTAAATAAAGTGACTCTATGATACAATGCAGTGTATTTCTTTCATTACAATACAATAACACATTTATTATCCATAGAATAAGGTATGTTGTGTGTAGTTTTAAGGCTTATTTAGTTGAAAAGTATATTTTATGGAAACCCGGGAACGGATTATTCCCATTTTAATGGTTTCCTGTGGATTTTTTTTTTTTAGATACACACTTTTCGCCCAATATACTCTGTCTGGGAACCAATTAAGTTCGTAAGTTGAGGTCTCACTGTATTTATTTTTGTGTCCTGTTGTGCAGAATAATGGATCTGAATTCCTTTTTATGCCCTAATGGTTCTTCTGTGCAAGCAAGAGTTTAGCATGCAGACAGAATGAGGTTGGAGAGAAGACAGACCAAGAGACAAGAGAGAACCAAGCATGAAATGAACCAGAAAAAACACAATTGTAGCAGAATAAAATCGGAAGAACTTTACGGAGGACTTGGATCTTATCTATCAAATATGTGAACAGGGAAGGCAAATCTGGACACTACGAGGAAGGGACACAATGACTCCCAAACAGAACAAGGGTGAGTGAGTTAGGCAGTGTAACACCAAGTCAACAAGGTACAGAATGACTAGCACATGGGACAGGAAAGGATAATCACGATTCAACTTTATCATCTTGACCCTCAGGATGATTACAACTCTATTTGGTGTCGAAAAGACATCATACCGTGCATGCCTGTGCTTGTAGATGCCATCAAACTTACAGTACAGGGCGTCGTTGGCATGAAGAAGGCAGACGTCGTCAAAGCCTTCTTTGTTGTTGCAAAGGTGTCTTCACTTGTCAATATTTCTATAGTCACCGGCACGTTGCTTGTGACGCTCGGCGTGGAGGTTGCCACGACAACCGTCAAAGAGTCGGCAGGGGTGATCCCGGCGGGTTGCGATTGAGGAGGTATAGCCGTGGTCATGGCGCTAGTTGCGGGAGAGATGGCAGTAGGTGGCGCGGACGTCGTGACGAAGGTTAGCTTTGGGGTTGATGGTGCGGTAATGCTAGTAGTGGAAGTTTTTGAAGGAATATCAGTCGAGATGAGGGATGATGTGGAGGGCGCTATGGGAGCTTTTGGGGGCTTCGGAGTGGGTGTACTTGAAGTGGTGACAATCTTCAGAGGAGATGGACTGAAAGTAGCAATGGTGGACGGCCTCATAGTGGTGGAAGTTGTAGTGAGGACTCCAGTAATGCTCATGGACGTGGTAGTCAAGGGCCTTGTAGTTGAAAATGTTGTCGGAGGTGACATTATGTCAGGTCGAGTCGCAAATGCAAAGGGGGTGGGAGTCGGGGCGAGGGTCACGCCTAAAATGGGCAAGGCAAGGCAGTTTTAATTATATAGCACATAGAAGCTTTGCAAAATTAGTGGCAGTGAAATTGATGTCAATGGCTTCAGTGCAGAGTGCCGATGCATATGTGGAGCTGTCACTGCTTGGAATTGAAGCAGATTTACATGGGACAGAAGATGAAGACAATCTCTTTTCGTCAATGGATGCTCCATTGTAGCAGATGTGCACATTCCACCATGACGTCCCTGATCCACTGGTGAAAATGATGCTTTGACCATCTCCTCTTTTATCTAGAACTGCTTCATACAACAAAGACGGTGTAGAAAATGCTTAAGATCTAACGACTGTCTGTGTCTTTTGTCTTGTGTCACATCATTTGTCATTTAGTTTTTTGTTGTTGTTTTAAAAATAATAATACATTTTATTTCTAAGCGCCTTTCAAAACTCTCAAGGATACTTGATAATCACGGGATAAGAATTTATTTTTCTACAGGTGAGCACTTCAAGTTGGCGCAGCGAGAGTGGCTGCTTTAACAGCAGGTCCTGTATTTTGCTTTTCTACTTCTTCCTTTCCTTTCCTCCTACTTTCATCACTTTGCTGCTGTGAAATTTAAATTTCTCCACTGTGAGACTAATAAAGATCTTTGTCAAAGGTATGGAAATATATTTTTACAATTGGAGTTGACTTATTCCACTTAGGTACAACATAACAGCTAAATGCTGCCTCACGATGTTTGCTTTGAAATCAGGGTTCCACTAATTGACACAAATCCGCTAATCTGAGAGTATATTCAATATATTCAATGAGCATCTTTCATGTCATCAGGAACTGAACCAAAGGGTGTTTAATACAGTATAACAAATTAAGAGTTTTGCTGAGCGAGAGTAGAACTTCTGAGGTTGAATCATCCAAAAGTAAAACAAAAATAAAAATACAATAACATTGAAAAATAGCTCCATCTTTTCTCTTCCTTTCATAAATTTGTTGCTGTGAAATGTAAATTTCTCCACTGCGAGACGAACAAAGGTAGATCCAATCCAATCCTAATTTGCATTATACCTTTGTAATATGTAATTTCAGTTATTTTCTTCCTTACTATACAATAATTTTCTTCAGGTCTTTTCACCAGGCTGTCCACACTTGCCCAACATCCCCAAAAAAGGTTGCACTCAAAGTATTACTCACAATCCTCCATGTAGACACATCTGTTGGTGACCTCATCGAGGACCATATTATTGGGACATCGTGGGAAGCAGCCCTCCACGCTGTGATAGACAGCCAATAGTTAAAATCTTTCTAAAATACTGTCACGTGTGCATCGTACGCTTACCGAGGCAGGAAGTTGCAGCGTGTGGCATCTGGGTCACTGCATGTGCGCATGCACGGGCTAGCGCAGGCCTGATAGCGCCACTCACACATCATCCGGTAGGGGATGACAAAACGAGTCTCTGTATGACGAGAGGCGTTAATTGATTCGTGCAGATGCACATCAAAATGTATAGCGGCATTTTTCAAATTGGGGGAGCATGACCACGATCATGAGCCATAAATTGGATTCATCCATCAATAAATTATGTTGTGGCATAATAATAATAATAATAATAATAAATGCAAAAAAATACACAGCGTATTTTGAGACAAAACTTCTGATGTAATTTTGAATTGATGCATTTATCTTTTTCTGTGTTGTTACATATCTATTTAGAATTCAACTTAAGTTAATAATAATAATAATAATAATAATAATAATAATAATAATAATAATAATAATTATTATTATTATTATTATTATTATTATTATTATTCAGTTATTCAGTGTAGGTTGACTATGTACGTATGTACATTATGTTTTTTTAGCGGTTTACACAGCGGCTAGTAATGACAGAGGAAAAACTAAATTTAATTTGATTGTGTTAGATTCAGTTTCCACCTTTTGAACAGTTGTCGAATAATTTGGTTTAAACTAAATAAAACAAAAAACAATCTAGAAATTGTAAAAATTCATATGGCTTTTCAGTTGGCATATGATTTGTTTAATTGGTGATTGGTTAATGACGACTGCTTCTCCTGTAAGGGATCCCAGGACCAAAAAAAAGGTTGCTAACCCCTGATGTAGAGACCTATTTCCACCAAAAAGTGTTCCATCGATGAAAAGGTTTCTTCAGCCGTCATCTGTACTTCTTTGAAGGTGTCGGATGTTTCGCTTCTCATTCAAGAGGCTTCGTCAGCTAACTAAAATTTGCTGGTAGCTCTGGCCCTAGATATATATCCCTAATGTCCAGGGGTGGCGGTGCCAGACCTTTTTGATCGGGCCCTGCTATATTGTTGTGGGGAGCAGAGGACTATTCCCTGAGGTTATACTGATTACTTCTTTTGTCAGAATCAGAATCATCTTTAATGCCAAGTAAGTAGAACACACAAGGAATTTGTCTCCGGTAGAACACGCTGCCCTTGTATCATCATAAGAAAAATTGAGGCATGATACGGTTCTATTTGGGTTTCTGTTTAGAGAGTTAATGGCTTGGAGGAAGAATCTGTTGAAATGTCTGCTGGATTTGGTGCGCATGGATCGGTATAATTACTCCTGGCTGATTATGGTCTATGACTGGCCCTGATTGCCCCATTCGTCTGACACCTTCAAAGAAGTACACATGACGGCTGAAAAAGCCTTTTCATCGATGGACCATTCTTGTACGACTGAGAGCTTACATAGCCGTAAAGAGTGTTCCAGACGTATTAAACACACCCTCGAGTATGAAGCTGCTGCTAACTTTGAAACCGCCAGAGGTGTCATATCTCACAGCTCGAGCCGCGGTGCGCGTCAGGGTCAGAAATATTCCCGGTTGGCCGGCGAGTTCAAACGAGGTGTAACCAGGCAGAAACAGCCCGTGATGCTGGATAAACGTCGCCCGCCGTCTGAACTCTTCTTCTGGACTCCAGCGCTCCAGCTGGACACATCTCTTTCCCGAAACCACAAGGAAGTAATTGGGTCGCTCTGCAGACTCCAGGGACACCATGGGGATGCCTGGAGGAAATAACCACTAGGGATGAAATTACTGCGATCCTAGAAGAGAACAGTGCAACCTCTTAAGTGGAACAACCCTGAGGTTGTTCATCCAAGTTTTTGGCATGTCCCAACAGAGATTCCCATCTAAATCTTGTGACTTTACTGTGAAGAATACATTTCTAACCCTATGCTGGCCACTCAGGGAGCCCTAGGCGAATTTTTGACAATGTTGTTAACAAATAATTTCTTTTCTGCAGCAAAGTGGGGACAGTGTTTCCTACTACATGCCCTAAGACTGTAATTGAAGTCCCCTCGCTGCCCATCTTTAAAACCCATCTCAAAACTCACTTGTACTCTTTGGCATTCCACTCAGCATGATTCGAACTTGATCTTTGTTTCACTCCCTGGTGCTTTCTACTAACTTTGTGACTGCTCTATTTCCTGTTTATGATACATGTCCATGGTAAGCGCTTTGTTGCAGCTTCAGCTGTCGTTAAAGGGCTACATAAATCAATATGTATTGTATTGTATTGTATTGTATTGCATTGAAGAAGAGAGAGTGGATCTGACAGGAATCCAGAACTAAAATAGTTGAAATGCTGTTTGTCCTGATTTAAAATGGCCTTTTTGCCATACTGTACCTCTGGTCCCCTTAAAGCACTCATGCGCCATAGTTTAAGTTGCCCATCCCTCTTCCCATGTTCGACTTCGCAGGTTGCACTAATGTGGAGCGTCATGATGAAAACCTTACGTGACGTCCTGTTCCTGTACAGGCCTGCCGTGACCATAAAGTTGAAGAGAAGGCCCGGTGTAGGTGAATGGCCCGATGTGTCTCTCATCAGAGGAAACACTGAGCCACTAGTGCGATTCACTCCCATCATTGTGTTATTGTGGACGCCGCCCACCAAGGAATACGGTCCGTCGCCTCGCGCTTTGTTGCACAGAACAAAAGTTTAGCTTAAAAAAAGAAGCCGAGTAAGTGATGAGATTGTATTTATAAATACCTTGATTGTAGTATTCACAATCCTGAGCTGAAATGAAGAAACATTTCGGAGACAATCAGCATGTGACTGTATTTGTGTGTGTGTGTTTGTGTATGTGTGTGTACTCACGACACACTGAGGGCGACCTCCAGTGTATGGTGATGCCCTGCTGGCAACATTTGTGGGCGTAGGCAGCGATGGATGTGCACAGACACTCACAGTCGCCGCCCCGATCGCAGTTGCAAGTGTCGGTCAGGCAATTTCTGTAGAACCAGGCCACGTCCACCTACAGGGTGTGCGTGTCATGTACATGCAAGTTTACTGCGTTCGACAGGAACACTATAACTGGAATCTAGTGGTGGTAAGTCACAAACTTTGTGTATATTTGCTGCCTACTGCATGTTCCTACCCATGTAAGGCTGTGGGATTATTATTATGACCAATATATGCTGAAATCAATACTTTTTCTACGTCGCCCCACATTCTGACAGCTGTTTCTGAAGATTTATGTACTGTGAAATATGCCCACCAAAATAATAGAAATGCATCGCATGGCCTTTTTTCACTATATATAAATGTTTTTTTATGTTTATATTTATTATTAACCCCTTTTCTTCCAAATTAAGATTGCTCCAGAAACATGACAGGCTCATTTAAGATTAATCATCCCCTAATCAGTATCAGGGCAATCATTCATGATATTTCTACTAAGTAGTCTAATACATCAAGTGCATTCCTATGGATTTTGTGCTTTATTGTAGCGCTGCGGTACACTAACTGCTCATGTATTAAATAATAGGACACCATCTACTGGCAGCAGATGTTAACTTCACTCTTTTCTGTTGGGAACGGTCATACAATACAATAATAATAATAATAAAATACATTCAATCAATACATATTTATTTATATCGCGCTTTAACAACAGCTAAAGCTGGAACAAAGCGCTTAACATGGACAATTATCATATACAGGAAATTAAGTAGTCACAAATTTAGTAGAAAGCACCATGCTCAATTTAAAATGTTTAGCATTAGCATGTTAGTATATTTTATAATACAGTAAAGTCTCGCTATATCGATATTCAAGGGAGTCCGAAAAAATATCGATATAACCGGGACTATCGATATATCCGACGCTGTTTGCATGTAATTCTCTCCGTGCGTGCATAGAAATAGTATCGATATAACCGGGACTATCGATATATCCGATATTGATATAACGAGACTTTACTGTAATAATAATAATAATAATAATAATAATAATAATAATGATAATAATAATAATAATAATAATAATAATAATAATAATAATAATAATAATACAGTGATACCTCAGCCTACGAACTAAATTGGTTCCCAGAAAGTGTGTATAAGGCGAAAAGTTCGTCTGCCAAACATTTAGTTCCCATAACAAAAGTTTAAAAATTTGAATAATCCGTTCCCAGGTCCCCATAAAACATAATTGTCTACTAAATAAGCCTTAAAACTACACAAAATATACCTTAATTTGTGTATCATAAATGTACTATTGATTTGTAATTAAAGAAATAAACGGGACAGTATAATAAAGTTGTTTTATTTACCTTTGTGATGGTCATTGATGTAGTTGCCTCTTGATGATATCCGAGTGAAGTTGTCGTGCTTTCTAGGCGATGATACCCTCACTCACAATGTCCTCTGCTAGCTGCTTTTTGGTAATCCAAATCAACAGAAGTTTATCAACCTCTTCTATTGCCTGAGACCGTTGCCGACAACACAGAAACACCCATAGCCACACGTAGCAATGGTCAACTTGGCGTACCGGTACTGGGACGCTAAGTCACACAAACGCACACCTCATTCATGGTTTTCAATGATCTCCTTCTTCTGCTCGACCGTAATTTTCTTTTGTGTCCTCTTCGGCTTAACACTAACCTGTGGTGGGGTCTTTTTCGGTCCCATAATAGCAAAAGTACTCCACTCCATAACAAACCACGTCTGCACTCAAAGAAAAGTGGTGACAAAAAGTAATCCGCCAGATACCGTTGCGCTGTTCGACCGTGTGGTTTGGTGTTCATCCGCCAAAAACTGGTCCACCAGCCACCGTGGCGCTGTGTGGTTTGGTTCGTCCGCCTAAAACTAGTTTGTATGCCAAGATTATATTCTTGCGAATTTAATGTTCGTAAAGTGAAAAGTTTGTGAGCTAATGCGTGCCTAAGCGGAGGTATCACTGTGTCATCATAATGATCACTGTGATCATTT
This sequence comes from Hippocampus bargibanti, assembly GCF_051943395.1. NCBI lineage: Eukaryota > Metazoa > Chordata > Actinopteri > Syngnathiformes > Syngnathidae > Hippocampus > Hippocampus bargibanti. Next base: position 6,896,787 of record NC_142738.1, on the reverse strand, counting down.
TAGTCAAAATACTCATTGCATTTCCTTGTATTGATTACTGTCTACTTACCACATTATGACAAGATGCAAAGACCTCGCTGTACAGAAGTGCACATTCCCTCTTGGCGTACGGCTGTCTGCCCAAGTCGGCTTCGCACGGTCGCTCCACAACATGGTCACTTTGACACTACGACACCCAAGAATGATACTCAGCAAGATGGTGGATCAATTAACACAGAAGTTGGAAGGTTGTACCTGTCCCAGCGTCCAACTATCGCCAAAGGTCCTTGCATTGTTAACCTCCATGCGGCTGGACGTAGTCATGTCATTTACCGTCACGCCGTCAAAATTTCCACACAATCCGCTGAGAAGACCCTGGAGGGAATTTCCGAACACTTTGGAGGGAGTACAATATAGAAAATGTCTTTTTTAATTGAATGTATTCTATACACAGTTAAGTTGAAACTAAACAAGTTCATCCAGAACTGTGGTGACCATTGGTACACACACACAAAATTGATGTGGAGGAAGAACGGCAGGCCCATATAGCAGTCACATCCTATTAACTGTCCTAATTTAAAATGATAGATCGCTACACACCTTCCACCGAGGCCCAACTCTGATATGCACCGTTGTCTTCCGGTCCCAGAGGACGGTCAAGGCCTGATCGGGGAAGTGGACCACGGTGTAGAAACCGGCTCTCCACAGCTCGAACACTGACTCTCGACCCACTACGGTGGATGGACTCTGCATCGGAAAGCAACAATCATGTGTTATTTTTATCGATTCTCAGCTTTTTTTGGGATGTATCTTTAATATGAGTTTGTGTGAGTATGTACAGGATTGCCAGAGTTGTCCATGAAGTAGATCTTGGTAAGTCCCACATGTATGACCAGTGTTTTCATGCACACAATGCCACTCTCATAGCAGTCCTTATTTTGGGCAACAATGGAGACTTCAATTTCTCCTGAACCCTGCGAACAGGAAGAGGCCTAACATTGACATTTGGATTGAACACGTTCCAGGAAATACAGCAGCATGAGTTGCCCACTCTTTTCGGGGTTGCATGGTGGTCTGCAAATCCATCAGGGTTCAATTGGCATGCCTATTCCAGCCATTTTAATACTATATCCCTGGGAGCACAGGAGCCCTGAGGTTTGGGATGAACACTGATCTCTTTGTTATGCTAAATCCTCACCTAGCACTACCAAGGCGCAAACAAAGGAGTACACACATAGGCATGCCTTCGTTTACACTGGGAAACAAAGGCAACATTCAGGAGGTTGGCTGCTCTCTACCAGAGCTAAATCACCATTGCTTCAAAACGTTGAGCTGTGCAACTCTTCAATGATTTGGGTCTCCATAGTATGATATTAATTATGTTTCTGTTGTCTATTTCTGAAAATGTCTCGAAGTAATCCATTCTGAAAGAGAGACTGGTTAACGCATTCACTGTCAGACTGCAAAAATGTGTCACTCCATTGCCAGGGTTTTTGTCACTTGAATTCCAGGACCCAAAAAATATTGATAATATTCATACACACACATAAACATTCAATACAGTGTTAGAAATGTTACGCTCTCTTCTTTCATCAGAAAAAAGGAGTTATTTCCGAAATTATATGCGGCTGGAGTTATCTGAGATTGAAATGAGGGTGGCTGTACAAAATACAATACATACATATTGATTTGTATAGCACTTTAACATCAACTGAAGCTGTAACAAAGAGCTAACATGGACACAATGTAAATCCTCTCCACTTGTGGGAGTGGAAAACATTGCCAGAAGTCTGACCAGCGCTTTATCGGCACCCAAGCATAAAAAAAAACAAAAACAAAACAAATTCGGGAACGGTGCTCTACGTCATATTATCAATTCCCGAATAAATTCGTGAATGGCAGTGAATGAGGTAATGTGTCTGACAAGTGTCATTTGGTGGCTTGGTAATGAAGTGCTGCCTGAGTTTGGAATCTGTGGTATACGTGGTATATGTGGTATACGTTTGCAATCTGGAATCGGCAGGGTGAACATCTGCTTTTCTGAAAATCGCCAATAAAATTCACTCAATATATTGCTCATGTTTTTTTTCAACTTGGCCAGTATGCTGTAGGTCTTTTAGTATTTACAGTAAAGTCTCGTTATATTGATATTCTCCGGAGTCTGAAAAATATCGATATAACCGGGACTATCGATATATCCGACCCTGCGCGCATGTAATTTTCTCCTTGCGTGCATAGAAATAGTATCGTAATAAGCGGTACTATCGATATAACCGATATCGATATAACGAGACTTTACTGTAGTTAGAACATTATAGAGACCGTTTTTTTAAACAACTGGCAAGACTTTTGAATAATATGGGATAAATTATTTCTTTGGAAACAGGCTAACACAAATAGCAGACCAACCTCATTTTGCAATGTAGTCAAATGCAATTGTCAAAACTTACATGCAACAATTTTCGAAGAAACCCTCTCAAATAGAAGAAAATATGATTTCGTAACAGGACTTTGAAAAAGTAATCACGATCAGTATTATTTCTCATCATCGTTCAAAGTGATTAAGTAGCCTTCCACTTACTTTAAGAAGGTAGACCTGACAGCCTGAATAGTAGTCATACTCCAGGCCGTCAAAGGTGTGGTAATGTCTATCGCTGTAGACAGTGCACACAGCTGGACATGGTGAATAACTACAGTTGAAATAGCCACGGTGACACACGCTGAGGAGATGGCGAACAGCATGTGCATGTTAGAAAAAAAAAGAAAGCAGACTGAAAGTTTAATCTTCCGGACGGTGTTTTTTTTTCTCCTAAAATGAGTGTTGTTGACAATGAAGAAGTCCAAGATGGCGCCCGAGTAGGCTTCTTTTGTTGTTTTTGTGTTTTCTTTTGTCACTTTGAGTTGTTGTGCATCATGTGGAACAGATACAGATTGTTTTTCAGCATGTTTCGCCACGACATTCATCAAGGAGACTGTGCTGAGCGGTTGCACCTTTTCGGCAGCACGAATATGCCAGCACCGTTTTTGATTTGTCATGGCAGGCAGATTTGCACAAGGATAAATCTGGTTGCAAGAATGGGTGAGTTTTCTGGTATTCCCCAAAATACCCTCTCATTCGTTAGGAGAATAACACATCATTCCGAGAGAGTCTTTGACATACCATTTATAACAGGACGTTTCCACAGTTTCTCCAGGGAGGTACTCCAGACCAAGCCAAACACAAGGGCAGTTCTCCGGATAGTAACACTCCCCACGGTGCAGCACCAGCCTTTAAATAGAAATTACCAAGCATACAAATATACATTCGGAATCAAATTGTCCATTAGACACAGACACAAACCTGCAAAGAAGAAAGCCAGCGATGCGGAACGTGATCCTAATATTAGTGTGAAGATCGTGAAGATGAAAGCATACGCGGCATGCTCTCTCTTGATTAAGTTCACCGTGGCTTTAATCATTGGAGATGACTACCCGCTAATTACATCTCCATCTCACAGACAGCCTCGGGATTTTCGTCCTCTTGTGCTCACATCCACTTGCATACATTTGAAAATTAATCTCATTAATGGGATCATTTTGTCAGAGATTTGCCAAAAGAGCTGAAATTGCACTGATGTTTCATGTTGTTACTTGAATCATTATTATTTGTAAGTGTACCTACAAGGCAATTTCAGGACCCGGATGACAGAAATGAACAATAACAATGGTGATAGGGTTGGACGTGTTATTACCCAGGAGGGCAGATACAACCCGGGATGCAAGGCGTATTGGGCGGGCAGGTGACATTCAACATGAGGTTGAGGCAGGTTGGCATGCAGGCCACTCCGCCTTTCTGCTCGGCGCAACTGTGGAACACTTGACCCGTTGGGCACTGCCCGATTTCTGGGCTGTCTGGCTCTAAGTAAGCGTCGAGAAAGAGAGATGCAGGTAAATTGGATTGGATGTATCGTTATTCATTTCGCGGTGTTACAAGACTGCAAACATAATAAGCTTGATTTCAACAAGGGAGACTGAAACAGCACTTTGTTGTGAGAAGAAACAAGAACTGAAGGAAATTGGAGTGCCATGGTAGGGGGCGGGGGGTTACCTTTCTCCTCTGGTACACACTCCAGCTTCCCGTTCTTGCACAGGCTGGTAGAAAATGAGGTAGAGAAGAAAGATTAGCCCAACCGAATTTTGTCTCAATTGAAAATCCTTTGATAATTTATAGTGAAACCACTGATGAGTCAGTAAAATTGACATTTGTGATATCACCGACTCGTATAAGTTGGTGTTGATGAAAAAATATATATATTTGCTGGAAAATACATTTATTTCTGCCTGTATGCAAATTTTTGTCCTCTAAAATGGCAAATAAATTGCCCTAAAAAATGATTTTTTTCTGAATATCGTCATAGGCTCAGTAGTTTCGCTTTTATATTTATAAATGTATTTATTGACTCATTAGTCACTTAATGAAATTAGTAAGTGTTGATAAATTCTGAAAAATACACTACTTTGTATTTCACAACCGGTTCTTTCTGATGCGCCATGATAGTGCCCCGAGTAGCTAGCAGTGACTTGAGATTGAAAAGCAACACAATTGGGACAGAGGTCAGATAAGGCTCCAAATGCAGATGACACCAGAAGAAGGGCAATAAATACAATGTAGTGAAAGGTCTGGACCATTTTTGATAGTGGTACACGTTTTTGACAGATCAGCTAGTAATGGCTCGCCGTAGCGCAGCTAAAGGTAAAGAGGAAATGCGCTATCGAGTATTTAAAATACTGCTACTGCTAACACTAATACTAATACTAATACTAATACTAATACTAATACTCGTTGTACTAAGTTCATCCTGTCTACTTGATATCTAATATTAAGCAGATTCTTTACTTACAGACAGTGTAGGTGTTCAAAGAATGCAACGAAGGCGGAAGTAGTCGCCGAAACATGTCAGCTAATTGAACACCGACACTGTCTGTAAGTAAAGAATCTGCTTAATACTAATACTAATACTAATGCTAATGCTAATACTAAAACTAATAATAATACTAAGGGTCTCTATGTACCATTGATACATAAACTGGCAAAAATCAGATTTATTATTTGGTATTTTTACAGTTCAAAAAAATTCCCAGTGCAACGTCTCCCTCCCAAAACCCTGAAGAATAAGTGTTCGCAGTACATGTATTTGCTACTCTAACATGACGTGGATATTGCAAGCAATACGGCAGCCAAATTGATTTTCTACATTTTGGAGCAAGAAAGCTGTAACTCACCAGGGTCCAGTAGGGCTGAAGATGACCTCACCTGGTTGAGACACACCTGCCAGCGTGTAGCAGTGGCACTGCGCCCTGCCAAAAAACAGACATTAACTCATCCACTGCTATTCAAAAATTTATTTGGGAATTGAAAATAAAAATAGAGCACCATTCCCGAATTTGTTTGGGTTTGTTTTATATAAATAAATAAAAGTGCTGGTCAGACCTCTAGCAATGTTTTCCCTTCCACCAGGGAGGAGGATTTGCCTTTTGTCCATGTTAGCATTTTGTTAGAGTTTCAGCTGTTGTTAAAGCGCTATACAAACCAATATGTATGTATTGCGATGTATTTTGGATAGCTGCCCTCATTTGAAGCTCATATAACTACAGACCCATATAATTTAGAAATTAACTATTTTTTTCTGTTCAAAGAAGAGTGTCTATGGTTTCTTACGCTGCATTTAATGTTTATGTAGTCCTAAAACTCAATATTCTATGGTTCCTGGAACTCGAGTGACAATGACAAAAACCCTGGCACTGGAGTGGACCCATTTTTGCACCTCTGGCAGTGAATAGGTTAATCAGAATACCGTGTTTAGATTCGTGGCGCCAAAATACTCGTTAGACAGAGTGATGTGTTCACATTCTATTTGCGCAGGAGTCTGGACAAGTCTTACAGTCGCACACATCGCTGGCGCACGTCGTCATAGTAACTGCCGGCGGGACAGCCACACCCCTCAGCACAGTCATCGGGGTTGCAGATTTCAATACTAGACAGAGCACGACAAGACCGCCCGCAGGACGACACACACGAGTGGTACACCATCCCTCCGAGACACACCACCCCTACATCCATACAATAAACAGAAAGAAAAGACATGACCTACTTTCTGTAATCAACCCTTTCCCATAATTTATTTTGGAACAATTATGTAAAGATATTGTTTAGGAATCTCGACGGCGGCTCTCACGACTCACCACATTCGGAGACGTGCGCACGGAAATTAATGTCAATTCCAATTTTAGAGCAGAGGAAGGCGTAGTGGGCCAGTGCGGTACACAGACAAGCACTCCCGCAGCGGCAGGCCAAGTAGCGACATTGCTGACGGTAGACGTTTGGACCAATGTAGCCGTGACACGGGGTGAACACGCTACCCAGGAGCACCTCACACTGAGAGGCATAGAACACTAAAAAAAGATAGGCGCACACACAAGCACTATCCGTAATATGTACAAATACAGTAAAGTCTCGTTATATCGATATCGGATATATCCATAGTCCCGGTTATATCGATACTATTTCTATGCACGCACGGAGAAAATTACATGCAAACAGGGTCGGATATATCGATAGTCCCTGTTATATCTATATTTTTTCGGACTCCCTTGAATATCGATATAACGAGACTTTACTGTATGTCATTCCACCATGATGTCTCTCATCCACTGGAGAAAAGGAGGCTTTCATTCTCTCTTTCATCTCAAACTCCTTCATGTAATCGTGTTTGTCTTGTACTCAAACATCATAGAGTGGATGGGGAAAGTCATTCAGATTGCACAACTGTCCATGTTTTTGTTACTATTATGTTTATTATTTTGCTTTGTGTAGACTATAATGTGAAGCGCGTTGTTTACGGCTGCAGCTGTTGTGAAAGTGCGAAATAAATTAGGATTTATTGTATTGTATTGTTTTGTATGTCTATATACACATAATATAATATAATATTATTATTATTATTAGTAGTAGTAGTAGTAGTAGTAGTATTATAAAATGTATTATTATTATAATGTTACAGAAGGCTTGTGCTTGCTTGTCTTTAAAAAAATAGTCTTGACTTAACAAGAATTTGGTTGAAATTGTCTAATGTACAATGCCAAGTGTAGCAAATTTCCACGAGAATCCCACATTAACCTTATTACAGCAGACAGCATATCGCGTGATCAGGTTACAAGGAGCATGAAAGGATTAACTAATTGAATTACCATTCTGTAAATTCATCTCGCACGGGTCAACAATGGGCAGGTTAACCGGCGCAACGCAAGCTGAAGACACTTTCCAAGCGTTTGCATGAAGCTGTGGAGTACCCTCAATCATACCAGCAGGGGACCTAGACACAAAGGAAATAAAAGATATAAAATGTTGTCAAATCAGATTTAACTGTCAAGCATGGATTCGAAGCGATAAGGGAAAACTGACAGAAAGTCATCCCGGAGATTTCCATTTAAAGTCCCGCATAGACCGAGTGTCAATCCACGCCAGTGGCTGTCCAACTGCAGATGGACTCGGCCGCCTCTGCCATCATAATGCAGCCTCAGACCCAACCGTGTCTTCAGTTGAGTGAACACAGATGTCAGCTTGCGCACATCCATTGCATCTACACACCCGGATGGAGGGGGGAAAAGGGAATGTAAATAGCTGGTAAGGTGCTAATTGGATTCAAAGTTATTCTGGCTGTAATTGATCCTCAAATGGAATCCATATCATGGCAAGTGCACAAATGCCAAATACACATCCTGCATAAATTTACCCGCTATAAATCTCAACAAGAGAGAAAGCGAACAGCATTACATATGATGCAAACATAGTCCGTTATAGGAAACATTAAATTTTCAAAAGTAATTCCAGAGGCTGCCAGCCAGTAGAGTAATATGGCGCTTGATCTTATTTAAATCAATGGGTGAGAAGAGTCAACATAGGCGTGCTAAACACCATATAACATTTAATATTTTTATGATCTATGTACTGTATTTGTGTTTACTTCCATCACTGCTCGGTGATGATGCTTGTTCAGTTTATTTGTGTGTCTCGGGGTATTTGCACAGCTTTTGCTGGTTTTGTGTTTTCAGTAAGTGTTAATGGCCGTCATTTGAATAATATCTGAAAATTGGAGAAAGTAATTTCTGGATGGACTGAATATGGAATGAAAGCATATGGTAGTATGTTGAATGATATCGAATGATATGCATGAAGCCGACTCATTTGGATTTTTGTGTTGGAAAAAACAATACATACAAAACGTGGGTTATTAAAAAAAACATATGAAGGTTTTGAAGTGGTCTCGTCAAAATCCAGACTTGAATTGGATTGAATTTCCATGGCAGCTCAACTTCAAAGATACTCGAGTGATGGTGAATTGAAGCAATTCCGCAGAATTAAAATAAATGAATAAAATAAATAAATAAATTAAAATGAATGAATTAATGAAGGAATTAATGAATTGATAAATGTATAAATGAATGAAGAAATGAATGATTAAATGAATAAATGGATGAATATATGAATGGATATTTGAATGAGTACACGAATAAACGAATAAACGAATGAATGAATAAATGAATGAATGAATAAACAAATGAATATATAAACAAATGAATGAATGAACGAATGAACGAATAGACGAATGATTGAATAAATGAATGAATGAATAAACAAATGAATGAATAAACAAATGAACGAATAAATGAATAAATGAATTAAAAAATAAACGAATGAACAAATAAACAAATGAATGAATAAACAAATGAACGAATGAACAAATAAACGAATGAATGAATAAACGAATGAACAAATAAACGAATGAACGAATAAACAAATGAACGAATAAACGAATAAATGAATGCACGACTGCACGAATAAACAAATGCACGAATAAACAAATGACTGAATAAACAAATGAATGAATAAACAAATGAATGGCAGGCGGGCGGACGTTATTATATTAATTAATTAATTAATTAATTAATTAATTAATACATATGAAAGCCAAAAGTGAATTTGTCAATAGCCACCATCAATATAAGGAAGGATAGGCGCTGAGTTGACACCGATCACCACTCCTCCTTCTCTGGTCAGGGTGATCTGACGACTGACATCCTCCTCAAGCACCAAAGTCACTGATTGAATACAAACCTGCTTCTGTAAGACATGACAAGACAGGTTAAAGATGAGTGTGTACATGAATGCATTGCATGAGCAGCCATTGGGGGCATAATTTAGGATTACTAAATATAAAAGTGAGGAATCCTGAATTACGTCCCTGACGGCTCCTTATATGGCTGTGAACACTTCATCTCCTTGGCACCTCATTGCAGGTCGTGTACTGCAGCGTGACAGTAAATCTGCTGCTTCCGCGGCTTTTTGCGAGCACATACTGGCACGCTCCCGGCTGAAGAAACATCCTTCCGTCGAAAGTGGTTACAAACACATCGCCCACCACCGAACACTGCGCTGAGGGTGGGATGGACCAAACAAGTAAAGAAAAACAAACATTGCCTCAATGCTTTTTCAGCAAAAAGGTCAGAAAGTCTAACCGGTGCAGTTGTTCTCCGTGCAGTTCCATACACCTCCCATGCAAATACTATTAAAAAAAAGTATTGAAAACATTGAAAAGCACATCAGGGAAATTAATATTTCTGAACAGAATATATGTCAAAACTCACCAAACACTGCAACCTTGTCTAAGTACATGTCCGTGCATGTATGACGAACCATGGTAAACACACGGGCATTGGGAAGCGGCTATGCATGTTCCATTTTGAAGAATGAGCCCTCATGAAAAAAAAAAAAATCACATGAGCAGACCTGGAATTAGCGAGCTGAGTGGCATGAAATTTTGCTTGGTTGGAAAAATAACTATACAATTGTAAGGGGGGAAAACATGTGGTGCTGTTTTGCTATTTTGGCATTTTAACTTTAACTCATTCACTGCCAGACGTGCAAAAATCTGTCCATTGCAGTGCCAGGGTTTTTGTCATTTTCACTCGGATTCCAGGACCCACAGAATAATGAGTTTTCGGACTACCTAAACATTCAGTACAGTGTTAGAAACCTTCGACTCTCTTCTTTCATCAGATAAAATAATTAATTCCTAAATTATATGGGTCTGGAGTTATATGAGTTTGAAATGAGGGCGGCTGTCCAAAATACAATGCAATACATAGTTTATATAGCGCATTAACAAAAGCTGAAGCTGGAACAAAGCGCTAACATGGAAGAAAGGGAAATGCTTCCCCCTTTGTGGAAAAGAAAAAAAACTGCCAGAGGCAATGGCCAGCGCTTTATCGGCACCCAAGCATGAAAAAACAAAACCCGAACAAATTTGGAAATGGCGCTCCACGTTATATTTTTAATTCAAGAATGAATTCGTAGATGGCAGTGAATGAGTTAAAACATCCCAAAGGTCAGTTATTATCACACTTTTTCCCCCATTTTCTATGCGGTTTTGTGCATTTCCACCCAAAAAGAAAATGCACCGATAAAAAAGCCCATAAAAATTAATGATGGTAGTTTTTCCTATATGGACAACTATTTCATCTCTCTCCAAAGCAAACTAGCAGTGAACATAAATGACTAAATTCCTTATCTTCACTACCATCAGGACAGTAGCAGCCATCCAGGCAATGCAAGTTGGTTCCTAGGCACTCTTTTTCAAAGGTGCAGGTGGGCGGGCAGCAACTGATACAATCTCTGTACACAAAACTCTCCTCACAGCCATCATCTACAGAGAAAGAAAATTACACACACGCACTGAAATTTAGTCTGAATGTGAGTGTTTTACCCTGTCCTGTTCAAAAACGTTATTGATGGATATCTCTATAAGATTATACTGAGTGATAATCCTGCAGTGCGGGTAGGGAGCGGAGGGGGGGGGGGCGTTTGTACTGATTATTCTTTTCCACTCGTAAAACAGTCTGGGCGTAAATGATAAACTTGTTTAATATCTACGAATGCAATCAACATCGACTTGGAGCAAGAAATGAACTCCTTGACTGAAACTCCGCAATAGCCAATTGGAAAGTGAGGGAGGAGACTCATTATCAATCTTGGAGATGTTGTTGCATGTGTGACACATTACAGACGCTCCCTAATTGACGAACATTCGAGTTACGAATAACGGTACATACGAACATTGTTGCGTGTACACTTATGTTGAAATTTTTTCGGACAAAGATGTTGTAAGTTAGATTTTGTATTGCGTGCCCTTTTTCCGGCTGAGCTCGCTTGCGAATGACTGCGTACTGTGCTTTGCGCTCACGCACACACATATATTGGAGGTTTCAAGGGCTGGATGTTTACGTGACGGACACCAAGGCTGACCAATCAGTGCCCAGTTATGCTGAAGTGTTGCCAACGAATTCAGGCCCCTTGCGATTGGTTGCGGAGAGTATGTGGGCGGGGAGGAAATCCCTCTTCACAGTTGATGCTCCAGGAGGACGCGATGCATCAAAAAAGTAATGGCTGCTGGCATGTAATTCAGTAATTAGGTGCCAGCAGCTTCAGTAATAGCTTACTGAAGACCCAAGGATATATGTCGTCGTGCTACATTAGGTGTGAATTTATCTTACGACTTTTAGAGCGTCTGTGTTTTATACTTCCCCGTTCCGTTTTTGACTTAAACATACATTCCTTACATAATTATATAATAATTATAGTAATTAATTAATAATAATAATTACATATATAAAAAATAGCACTGAATCAATTTACGAACAAATTCCCCTTAGGAACGACCGCTCTGAACCTATCTCGTTCGTAAGATGGGGAGCTCTGTATAAGAGACCTAAAACCTGTTTGTGTCTAACTGTTCCGCTGTTCAAAAGTGAGAAAACTTACTGCAAGAAGGAAAGCTATCCCTCCACTCCCTCACTGGGTATCCCACATGAGAACAGGCCCGGGTGTACTCCACCAAGGCCCTGCAAAATGTCTCCTCATCATCAGCCCTATGGTAGAAATACACGTCGAGTGATGGGGGACTGCAGCTGAGCTAGCAATACAAAACACATGACAAGAACAGTGGAGGTGTTATAAGAGGTGTGACTTACACGCAGAGGTCAGCGACACAGCTTGCCACAAATGGATTGGGATCAATATTCTCATGACAGGACAGAAACGGGAAGAAAAGGAGAGCGCTGCATTTCTCGATGGCATCCTGCAATGGAGATGAAAGACGCAACGACTATTTGGAAGTCCAAACTCAACCTGTAATGCTTCGTTGATATTCACAGACACGATCATTTCACAATTTTCGACTACTAGCACTTAATCAAACATACAGGACGAAAGTTTGGGCGATCACACGGCACATATAGATAGGGAGCAATGCAACCACAATGACTGTACTGGTGTACTTGAGTAGTTTGATATTCCACGTTATCATCCGAACCTTCAGTGCAGTGTGAAAATGGGGTTCTTACATCCATGACTGATTCGCTATCACACGGTCCACTGAAGTCGAGATCCACTGAAGGACAGGTTCTTTCATGAGGCAGGTCAATTGCCCAGCTGTTCGCAAACACTGCAGGCTCATCGGTTTGTATGCCTGAAAATACACACTGTGCAGTGATGACAAAGCATTTGTATTCCAATTTTCACTGCCAATACAGTGATACCTCGGTTTTCGACCATAATCCGTTCCAGAAACCTGTTCGAAAACATATTTGTTCCAAAACCGAAACAGCATTTTCCATTATAATCAATGTACAGTGGGACCTTGGCTTACAAATTTAATTGGTTCCCAGACAGAGTGTGTGAGGCGAAAAGTGTGGATCCCGAAAATCAATTTCCCATAGGAAACCATTAAAATGAGAAAAATCCGTTCCCAGGTCCCCATTAAAGATACTTTTCTAGGTTCTAATTTTCTAAGCCTTAAAACTACACAAAATATACCTTATTGTATGCATAATAAATGTGCTATAGTATTATGATTAAAGAAATAAACTATAATGTACAATAAAGTCATTTTATTTACCTTTGTGATAGTCGTTAATGGCTTGATGGAATGGAGTGTCCGGTTTCCTCAACATTAAACACTTGATGAGGAATAGAGGCTTCTTTCACCATCTTGAGGCATGATCCTTTGTAGGTGCTTTCTCTGTGATAATTGTATCTAGTTCTTCATCAATTGTGATCTGCTTAGCTGGATTGATAGCTTTTTGTATCAAGTGTACAGATGACTTTGCGGGTTATTTGTGGAGCCTAATTGATGGGATATTTTAACTGTTTTCTATCCATTTTCTCACTATTCTCACACTCTCACACTTTGGTTTTTTTGTTTCAAGCTCTGTGATCTCCCTTTCGTGTGTGTGTGTGTTTTCTCACTCTCTCTTTGTCTGCCTGTCTCTTTAATGTTTAACATCCCCCCCCCCCCCACTGCTGGGTTCTTGACCAATCACGTGGCTTTAACCGAAGACTGGGGGCGGGGAATAGGGGACAAAAAACGGTGGCCACCATTTTCTTGTTAGAAGAACGGGCTCGTTCACTCATTGTGGAGCTCCGTGTGTATCCCGAAAAATAGTTTGTATGCCAAATATCTAATATCGAGAATATCTGTGCTGACAAAAGGTATAATAATAAAACGGGGATAATAAAACGAGGTAGCGACTCTTACCGCGAGCGGTGGTGAGGTCATCAACCCCGATGTTGTTGAAATTCCCACACAAGCCACAAGGGCCCCCCTTGTGCTCCTCGCTCATCTTCAGGTAGACCCCAGAGGTTCCATCCCATGCCAGAGAAAATCCAAAAACACTCTTCACCAGCAGGTAATCGGCCAATCGCTCGATAAAAAGGCCACCGATAGTGTGAGGAAGACGGAGCCTGCAATTACACAAAAAAATGGCGTTTCCAACTTTTAAAATACGCCACAATATAGACCATTAACGACACGATTACCTCTGCACATCACATACCTGCGGCCTCCCTGGTGGACATGGTATGCAGATATGTGGATTTCTTCCTCATTTGGGAAGAGCAGGCTGAGAGCTCTTGGACATGAATAAACACTCCCGTCACACACTCGGCTGTTGTGCACCTGGAGGCACGTCAAAAAGGACCAGTTAATGAAGAATGTAGAAATTCTCAAATCCTCAGCTATATTTATAGTGCCCCCTCGTCACTCAAGACTTGAAATATACACAAATCAGCCCGGAAGGCTGGAGACACTGTACCTCAAATATGGATAAAAGCTCGGTCTTACATTAAATAAATTAGAAATAAGCCATTCAAAAGTCTATGTTAAAGACTTTGGGGGGGGGGGGTGTTCAGTGTGCTTTCTCTTACCCACACAGTGTACTGTGGTGTTACAGAGTGACAGTCCTGTGCCAAGATGTAGGAACACGTCCCAGGAAAGTAGAAGTAGATCCCATCAAACGTTTCATAGTGATGCTGACCCCAGGATCTGCAGATCCCATCTCTGTCTTGACCCTGGTTGGGTACTAGGTGTATCCGTATGTGGTTTTGGAGACATACATTCAGCCAATAAATACAAAATAACATGAAAACCTTCTCACTTTGAGCATTAGATGTCATCATTTTGTCTTTAACCCATTCACTGCCAGATGATGTGCACATATGTGACCACTCCGGTGCCAGGGTTTTTGTCATTTTCACTCAAATTGCAGGACCCAAAGAATATTGAGTTGTAGGACTAAATAAAAATTCAATTCGGTGTTAGAAATCTTAGACTCTCTTCTTTCATCATAGAAAAAGTTAATTCCTAAATTATATGGGTCTAGAGTTATATGAGCTTGAAATGGGGGGGAAACATTTCTAGAGATCTGACCAGCGGCAGGTTTATTTCGAGATTACTTGGTTGTAGAGCTATCCGCATTGAAAGTGGGTTTGTTACTTAGTTTTTTTTTTGTTCTTTTGACTTCAAGACGGCGCCGCGAGAGTGGCTGCCTTTCCATCAGCTCATGTATTTTGTTTTTCTACTTTCATTCCTTTCATCACTTTGCTGCTGTGAAATGTAAATTTCTCCACTGTGAGAATAATAAAGGCAAATCCAATCCAATCCAACATTGCCAGAGGTCTGACCGAAGCTTTAAACGCACCCCCGCCCCCGCCCGCAAGAAAAAAAAAACAAACAAATTCGGGAATGGCAGTAAATGAGTTAAAGATGATTCCTCCTAGCCCCCCTTATCACCTTAAACCACAGGTGTCAAAGTCAAGGCCCGCGGGCCAAATCCGGCCCGCCACATCATTTTTTTCGGCCCGCGAAAGCAAATCAAACTTGTTAAATTCCATGATCATTACTAAAATCTGAGCCAAAATTTCAGATTTTTGGATGTCAACCACAATTAAAGTCATTATTCTTGACTTCAGATTTGAAAACGAGTTATTCATTAATTTGCTGTGTGCTCTATATGTAATATTTGAAGGGATTTAAACATTCTAATGGGTTCCCTAAATTCATAACGGCCCTCGAGAGGAAACCATAACTACAATGTGGCCCGCGGCAAAAAATGACTTTGACACCCTGACTTAAACACTCTTCACAGTTTGTTGAATCTCGACAGCTGACAATATTGACATTTAAGGGGATCCGATAGTGGATAAAGTAAATCATCTTGTCTTTTTAGCAAAAACCACTTTACACTTTACATATGATACGATTTATTAGCAAATGAATTGATAAAACATACTCTATCTTGACGTGTTCAGCTGCCTGAGCTTCTGGCTTTATCTCATGAAATAACCGGCAATGCTGAAACGGGCTTTGGAAAAGAAAAAAAAGCACTGGTAAAGCCTCGTGCCGTATCTCCTTACAACTTGTGATTGTATGATAATTTGGATTTAAAATGGCCTCATTACATATTTTCTGCTGTGTGTGGGATAGAGAGCAACTGATCTGTGGAAATTAATTCTAAAATTAATTATGCATACATCTTTCATGAATACCTGCTAAATAACCAGGGAGTACAGCATGCATACAATAACATGGAAACATACTCATTACCGACTTCTTCAGTCGACAACATATGGAATAACTTTGATAAGCCTTTATCAAACAGTCCAGTTGTTTTTATTTTATTTGTGGAGTTCAGATTTAACCAACAAATACCGTATTTTCCAGTGTATAAGGTGCACCCAAAAGCCTTGATTTTCTTCGAAAGATGACCCTGCGCCTTATACTCAGATGTGCCTTATATGTGATGTAATATTGAGCTACAACAGGTCTCGCGACTACTGTCAGCAGCCACCCACTCCATGTCCCCCTGTAGATCAGGAGTGCGTAATCCCAGCCTTTACTGGAGAGCCTTATAATGTGGTGTGCGTTATAAATGGAAACCCTTTATGTATTCATATATTATACACTGATACCTCAGCTTAGAAACTTAATTGGTTCCCAGAAAGTGTGTGTAAAGTGAAAAGTTCGTCTTCCAAACATTTATTTCCCATAAGAAACCATTAAAATGAGAAGAATCCGTTCCGAGATCCCCATAAAACACAATTTTCTACGAAATAAGCCTTAAAACTACACAAAATATACCTTATTTTATGTATGTATTTATGTTAAATGTGCACCTGTATTGTAATGAAAGAAATAAACTGTACGGTATAATAAAGTCATTTTATTTACCTTGTGATGGTAGTTGTCAATGGATGACGAATTTCCAGGTAGCCTCTTTATGATATCCGAGTGAAGTTGCCGTGCTTTCTCTGCAATAATACCCTCACTCACACTGTCCCCTGCTAGCTGCTTTTCATTAATCCAAATGAACTGAAGTTTTTCAACCTCTTCTATTACCTGAGACCGTTGCTTAGACAACACAGAAACACCCTTAATAGCTTCCTTGTTCTTAAGGATGGATCTTAAGATCTTAAGGATGTAATGGTCGTCTTAGCGTAATGGTACTGGGACGCTAAGTCACACAAACGCACACCTTGTTCGTGTTTTTCGATGATCTCCTTCTTCTGCTCAACCGTAATTTTCTTTTGTGTCCTCTTCGGCTTAACACCAGCCTGTGATGGGGTCTTTTTCGGTCCCATAACAGCAAAAATATCCTCGATAACAAACCATGTCCGCACTCAAAGGGGGTGACGAAAACTAGTCCGCCAGCCACTGTGGCGCTGTTCGACTGTGTGGTTTGGTGTTCCTCCGCCGAAAACTACTCCACCAGCCACCGTAGCGCTCCATGTGGTTTGGTTTGTCCGCCGAAAACTAGTATGTCAGCCAAGACTATATGCTCAGGAATTTAATGTTCGTGAGGCAAAAAGTTCACAAGCTAAAGCGTTCATAAGCTGAGGTATCACTGTAATTGCAAAACTTTTTTCATTCATTGAAGGTGCGCCTTACACTCCGGTGTGCCTTATACACCGGAAAATACGGTAATTCACTTATTGATGATGGGTGTTATTTTTCCAATAATCTTTCTCACCAATTTGGCAGCGGTTTCCTAGCGCTTGGAACTGGGTACAGTCACACATGCCATCATCTTGACACCAGCCACCATTAAGGCAGTCGCAATCCTCTGGCGAAGGAGTTAAAAAAAAAAGCATGGTTAGCTTACTTCCTATGACATCTTTGTCATCAACATCTTGAATTTTCAAACCAGCACGGTGCTCACCTGATGAGGATTCTCTGGCTGTATAGTTGTGCAGAGGTCTGTATGTCTGGTTCATGATTAAAATTAGTGCCGATAAAAATGTGTACATCAAGAACCACTTCACGGAATATAACATGATGACCATGATTAAAATATGGTAGTAAAGTGTTAAATGAAAATGCGACAGAGGATTTGTTATATAAGATTTTGTTTAAATTTGAATACTTTATTCAGTGATTCATCCACATAATGCATACCTTCCAACTACTCCGGTTTTGCCGTATATGAGGACGGTTTTCTTTATCACATTCCGGGATCTGGTTTTATTAATGAAAATTACAGTTTCCAATTAAGTCTAAAATCATCACAGTAGTAAATACCCAATGTTTATTCAAAACACGAGATTGCTAAACTCAGAACTCAGACATTGGCAGGTGTGCACATACCCCTAGCGGGAGAATCACATTTTCCAATTTTTGAGAATCACTGCTTAAAATGAATTTTTGTAGTTTATTTGCCAGTGAGGGGTATATAAAACACAGCCAAACTGTAATACAGCAATATGTGCATCAAGCTTATTATAGCAAAAGCTAAATTTCCCATAATGGACTTTTTTATAAACAGTTGAAATAACAGCTAGACATTTACACAGCATCGTGACATTTCCTCTTCATTTAACTTTGATAGAAAATGACATCTCTGAAATTGATAGTGTCTCACCAAGAATTTGTAAATGTGTGTTAAACTGTGTACAAAGGAAGCCTTGTATGCCAGTTAAGTGAGGGTTTTTTTCCTGACCTGCTCTGGTTCTGTTCCGTGTAGTGTACCAAACTCATCCCACAGGAGATCCCGTTTCCTTCGAAGTGCATTAGACCGCCTGGATGCATAAGCACACACAAGCACACACAAGCACACACACTAGCGGAAACACACTTTTCACTTATCTTGGACTGAAATAAAGACCTTTGTATCTGCTCCCGGCTTTTTGCAAATTACATTTAAGCTCACTCTGCAGCGTCACTTTTCTCACATGTCTAATAATATCTTTATTTTTGTGCTCTCCTTCAAAAATGTTTGTTTGAGCGGATCACTTGAAGAAAAGCACATTTGACTGTAATGTTTTATTTATATTGTTTTGCTTCTATGCTTTGTGTTCTTGAATTGCCTTGTTTCTTAAATGTCCCATAGAAATATATATTATTTTGGGTAGCAATCTGACATGATGTTGTGAGTAGTACAGCGGTGTAGAGCTGGGGTGTATGACAGCATTTTCATTGAGGAAAGCAAAAAAAAAATCTCACCAAAATGAGAAAAAAGAGAAATAACACATAAAAAACTATATATAGAGTGAAAGCCAGAATCCGCCCCATTTTGCAGTTAAAAAAACTATTCAATTACCTTTGTAGCTTTGCTTCTGAAACTGATGGTCGATTCTGGGCTCCTGGCACACCAGGCGACGATAAGAAAACAGAAAAAACGTGTTTTAAGATATCGTATGTTGTTCATTTTATTCTTTAGATGTTGTACAATTAAATGAAAAACGGCAGGAATGAATGAGTGTGCCGTGATCGACAAATGACAACACAGTCCTAAGGCTGATGCTGACACGACAGTAGTTTATTGCTCGTTGGTCGGGAAGTTACGACACCCCGTTTTTCACGGTATATCGTAAACAGAGGAAACGTTGTATAGTTGAATGAATAAATACATACATACATAAATACATACATAAATAAACACATATATACAACACACGATTTTAAAGTTCGTGATGAAGAGATCGCTCACTCACCCTCCACAAGAAGGAGGAGGAGCAGGTGGGAGAAAGTGAACATGACAACAATCCGTTTCATCTCGGCTCATCTCAGAATCAGGTACATGTAACTGCTCTAGGGAGGATATTTGGACCCGGGTGGCCCACAACTCCCCCTTAAAACCATGAATTGGATGGCAAGACAGTCGGCTGCAAGTAGGAGGGGAAGTGAATACGAACTACCTGGTGACGTCACAAGGCGACTCAACAGGTGACAAGCCCAAATTAGCTTAAAAATTCTGTTTTTTTCCACATACTTTTGCAAAACAACCTGACGTATTTGGCGTATTTTTAGTTTTTCATAGGTAGTGTATCTATCTATCTATCTATCTATCTATCTATCTATCTATCTATCTATCTATCTATCTATCTATCTATCTATCTATCTATCTATCTATCTATCTATCTATCTATCTATCTATCTATCTATCTATCTATCTATCTATCTATCCATCCATCTATCTATCCACCCATCCATCCATCCATCCATCCATCCATCCATCCATCCATCCATCCATCCATCCATCCATCCATCCATCCATCCATCCATCAATCCATCCATCCCACAGAATTTTGGTCCAGTGAAGCCTTTTATTGCATTAACATTCTGTGCAGCGATCAATTTCTTTAAGGGTGTAAGAATGTCATATTTTAAAATACATTTTAACTCATTCACTGCCAATCACGAATTTCCTGAGGAATTGAAAATATGACATAGAGCACGATTCGAATTTG
Source organism: Hippocampus bargibanti (assembly GCF_051943395.1). Lineage (NCBI taxonomy): Eukaryota > Metazoa > Chordata > Actinopteri > Syngnathiformes > Syngnathidae > Hippocampus > Hippocampus bargibanti. The sequence goes on along the minus strand of NC_142738.1, from coordinate 6,876,692 downwards.
TTCGGGTTTTGTTTTTTCTTGCTTTGGAGCCAATAAAGCACTGGCTTGTTTTTTTCTTGTCCACGAGTGGGCAGCATTTTTCCATGTTAGCGCTTTGTTCCATCTTCAGCTGTTGTTAAAGAGCTATATAAACCAATATGTATGTATTGCATTGTATTTTGCACAGCCGCCCTCATTTCAAGGTCATATAACTCCAGACCCACATAATTTTTTTCTGATGAAAGAAGACAGTATAAGGTTTCTCACGCTGCATTGAATATTTATGTAGACCTAAAACTCAATATTTTGTGGGTCCTGGAATTAGAGTGACAATGACAAAAGCCCTGGCACTGGAGTGGACACATTTTTGCATGTCTGGCAGTGAATGAGTTAATGTTTCTATTTTATTTCATACTTTCATACTATTTTATTTATACTTTCATACTTTACAAGTGTAACAGGTTCACACCAAAATTCATCATTTCTGTTTCCATTTGAAAATATGAATTCATAAAAGTTTGAACAATAACTGAGTGGGTTGTTAGGTTACACTGTAGTTATACCTGCAGCCCGCTCATTTTCAATTTTGATCGACTTTAATGCCCATGTTAGATATATAGAGTGAAGAAATCTGACATAACATTGGCGTAGTCGTTTCATATCCCTCATTTCTTTGCAATCAGGGCATTACTGTCATCCTGCGGTTGAAGGCTGTGCCACTGTGCGATTGGTCGCCTCGGATTGGCAAGCATATCCGACCAATGATGTTGCTCTGTTCCAGCGACGCTTCCTCCCAGCAGCACTTTTCCGATGGCGTCGTTTTTTCCAATCTTGTCATAGTCCAACACGGTCACTGCTATCTGCACCTTCTGGAGATGTGGTTTAATATACACACACAAGAAACAATGAATTAATACAGACGCTCCCCAATTTACGAACAAGATTCGTTCCGAACGGTCGTTTGTAAGGTGAATTTGTTCATAAGTTGCCATGCTATATTTTGTATGGAATGTATGTTTAAGGCTTATATACACGTATTTTTAAGGTTTATATAAGTATGTTTAAGGCTTGTATAAGTAACCTTTATTGGTTTGTCCTAAAAAATAAACATTTAATAAAATATATGCTGTATAAATATATGTACATGCACAACTGGAGAGAATACTATATATGTTACGAGTAAAATTTTCGTATCTACCGTTGTTCGTAACTCGAATGTTCGTAAGTAGTGAAGCATCTGTACATTGGTTGCCGTATGCATACATGAACGGTGCGGTGGAGCTAAATTGACCCCATTGTGACACAAGGAGTTTGTTGTGGATGTAGAAATGCATTGCAATGGTCGTCTCTCAATATTTAGCTCATAGATTACACAAGAGGCTCAGCATACTGCGTCATAATGAAAAATAATATAGTAGGTGTGCCTGTACGTACCTCGATCTGTTCACACGACACTTCAAAGCTGAATGACTCATTATAGTAAGGGTTCAAAGTGTTCTTCTTGATGGTGGTTTTCTTTTTCTTGAGTCTTTTCCCATTCAGCATCAAGTGGAGCTTCACGTAAGGGTCTGATGGGAAGAACGGGAACAGTCAATGGAGATTGTTCATTTAGATTTCATTTAGATTAGATGAGCTTTTATTTGTCTCATAGTGGAGTAATTTACATTTCACAGCAGCAAAAACAAAATACAGGAGCTGCTGTAAAGTCAGCCACTCTCGTGGCACCATCTTGAAGTCAAAAACAAAAAATCAATAAAATAAAGTGACACAACAGAAAAGATACAGAGTCATTCAAATCTTAAACACTTTCTGCACTCTTTGTTACATGAAGCAGTTCTAGATTAAAGAGGAGATCCTTTTCACCAGTGGATCAGGGACGTCATGGTGGAATGTGCAGGTCTGCTACAAGCCAAGTTTTGAAAGCAAAAACAAAGCTGTAGCATTCATTGACGAAAAGAGATTGTATTACATCTCCTCTCCCACGTAAATACGCTTCAATTCCAAACCGCGACTGTTCCACATACACATTTAGCAAGAGTCTCAATTGGTAGTGTTTCACTTAAAAATGAACATCTCTTGAGATTTGAGAAATTTGACTCACCTGATAATCCACCCACATCCATTTTCTTCAGGTTTTTGGCCTCCAGAATCACAACAGTCAATTTCCCTGCTGGCGGAACATACCTCAAGGACAAACAAATATCTCCCAGCCGCTCACTCTGACAAACAGAAAAGAAAAATGAATCATAATTTTGGGAAACAATGAACCTCTCATGGCTACGTATGGTCAACAATCAAATAAGAAATTATCCCTAAGGTGAAAGTATATTTGACTTCAGCCTTCAAGAGGAGACAAAACACTTGAGCAGGAATTCAGTTTGTGAATTTACAAACTGTCCTTTAGAAGCTTGAATACAGCCATTTTGAATTTTGGAGTGACAGCCTGGTTAACTCATTCACTGCCAGACGATGCGCAAAAATCTGTCCACACCAGTGCCAGGGCTTTTGTCATTTTCACTCAAATTGCAGGACTCACAGAATATTGAGTTTTAGGACAACATAAATATTCAATGCAGCGTAAGAAAACTTAGACTCTCTTCCTTCATCAGAAAAAAAAAATAATAATTCCTAAGTTATATGGGTCTGGAGTTATCTGCGCTTCAAATAGGGGCGGCTGTACAAAATACAATAGAATACATACATATACACGTAGCTTTATATAGCGCTTTAACAACAGCTGAAGCTGAAACAAAGCGCTAACATGGACAAAAGGCAAATGCTGCCCTCGCGGAAAGGAAAAAAAAACACTGCCAGAGGTTTGACCAGCGCTTTATCGGCACCCCCCCCCTCCCCCGCAAGAAACACCAAAACCCAAAACAATTCGGGAATGGCGTTCCACGTCATATTTTCAATTCACGCATAAATTCGGGCAGTGAATGAGTTAAAATGGTGATCATGTGCATAAGTAGCAGCCTGCCTGGGTTTTCTCCGGGTACTCTGGCTTCCTCCCACACTCCAAAAACATGCACAGTCGGTTGCTTGGACACTTCAAATTATCTCTGGGAACGATTGTGAGCACAAATGGTTATTAGAAATGAAATGTATAATTGTTACTATTATTTCTATTCGCTAGCTAACTTTCTATCTATTTGAGTGAATTCCGGGTTGAGTGAACGCTGGCGCAAGTGACATTAACTCATATCATATCTTGTCACCCACCTCCTCTTTCTCAGCCTTCCCCAGATCCCGCCACTCCTGTAGCGACTGGCTAAAGTCCACGCTGCTCATCGGGATCTTCACTACCCCGATGGCATCATGCTTGGAGAAGCGATCAAAATCATACACCGTCATCACCAGCGTCTTGCCGCCAAGCTCCGTGTACGCTACCTATTCATTTTTTTGTGATGATAACACCACACAAGAGTACTAATGATGATGAAAGAACAGGACTATAGAAGAAATTATGTTTTCATACAGGACAACATTAACTTATTGAGCACAGTGGTAAGCGTTTCTGCTTCATAGGATATGTGTGGATGATAGAGAATAGACAGAATAGAAATAATCATATTGAAAAGTTTCATGCTGTTGTATGCTTAGTGGGCCGAACACAAGGCCCACAATGGAAGCACAGAAAATCTGGGATCTTTATGAAGTGAACAGACACAGCCTGTTAAACTGTCATGCTCAGGTAGGGGATCCTTTGGGCGGAATTTAGGACTTGGTACACTCCTTCACAGGAAGAGCTCATTAACCAGGTTACAAATCTTTCAGTTCATGGAAGGACAACCCATTAAAATGTCTATGTTCCGTTGGTTTATAGATGTGCGGAATTGTTTCGGGACCTGTAACTATAAGTCCCACTGTACAGTTGTCAGAGATGTTTTGATCAGACACCGTGGACGAAGGCTCGGACCCAGTTTACTGCCGGCAGGAAACGTAGTCATTCATGACAGACGTCTGTCTGAATTCTGCAGCCCTCTGCCATGCTATTTATTGAGAGTATATGCAAGTTTAAGTGATACATTAGTAAAACATAGTTTTCTTGCTTAGAATACCACGCCCCTGGAACGTTCTGAGCCCCAACAGCTGTAAGCAATAAAACATTGTCTTTTCCGTGAGCTGATAAATTTGTAACCTGGCTAATGAGCTCTTCCTGTGAAGGAGTTTTAAGTCGTAAATTGCTTCGGTGATAAAGAAGTATCACAAGTCCTAAATTCTGTCCAAGGCTGTCCAGATCTCCTAGATGAAGCTGACAGTTTAACTTGCTGTGTCTGTTGACCTGATTGACCCCAGGTTGTCTGTGCTTCAATTGTGTATTCAGTCACACATGTTGACTAAGCATATAACAGCATGAAACTTTTAAATATGATAACTTCTTATTCTGTCTAATCTCTATCAACAGTTCAGCATGGAAAAAACAATAGGGGGAAAAAAATCACCTTAAATGTGAACGTCTCATTGAAGTTGGGTTCCAGAGTCTTTCTGTGAACTTTGGTTTCAAACTTTTTCTTTTTGTCTGGGAGTAGATAGACTTTAACGTAAGGGTCTGAGCTACCACCCACATCCATGGCAGGAAGCCCGGCGGCCTGTAAAATGCCCACCACGAGCTGGCAGGGAGAGCAGAGAATATTAAAAAAAAAGTTATTGTTACAGTGAGACCTCAACTTACAAACACCTTATCTTACAAACTTTTTGTCTTACAAACTTTTTGTCTTACAACTGTCAAATTTATGAAAATTAAACCTTATAATAAGCACTATTTTCATAATACACACCCACCACGGCTGGCGGAGTGATCTTTGGCGGAAGCACACAACCGAACAGCACCAGAGGTTAAGTTACCAACAGTCCTTATGGAAGGTGACTCTCCTTTCATAAGCCATCAACGACCATCAAAAAGGTAAATAAAACTATTTTACAGCACAGTTTATTTCTTTAATTACAGTCCTCATGTAATGCGCCTCTTTCCAAATAGCAACTCCCTTTGACCTTCGACCTCCAACGCCATTCCATCAAGCCATAAATGATGTAAATAAAGTGACTTTATGATACAATGCAGTGTGTTTCTTTCATTACAATACAATAGCACATTTATTATACATAGAATAAGGTATGTTGTGTGTAGTTTTAAGGCTTATTTAGTTGAAAAGTATTTTTTATGGAAACCCGGGAACGGATTATTCCCATTTTAATGGTTTCCTATGGGATTTTTTTTTAGATACACACTTTTCGCCTTACACACTTTGTCTGGGAACCAATTAAGTTCGTAAATTGAGGTCTCACTGTAATTGACATTTGGGATTTGGCAGCACTCTCACCAGATTATCGGTGAAGTTGTAGTCCAGTGTGAAATGCAATCTGCCCAGTTTTTCATCCTCTTTTGGCTGGATGTCTGACAACTCTGTTTCCTTCTTCATTTCAACTTTTAGTGGCTGTACACACACACAATGAACATGCGAGGCTAGATAATGTCTCAGGTTTACACATCCGGACAGCAGCAAAGAAAATAAATGAGTGATGGGCAACGCAAACACAAAATTGCAAATCCTGACGTTAGGCTACATGAAGTGTACCTCTTTGGAACGACTATCATTTTCCGTGTTAAAATCTCTAGCCTTGCTCTTCTCTCTTCCTTTTTTCTTGTCCTTGTCCTTTGGCAGACATTTTTTCCAGGCGCATACGCCGAAGGAGAGCAAGACACACACACTGACAAAGCAAACGGCTGCAATGGCCCATGATGACGCTGCAAAAGAATATACGGATGCTCGTTAAATACAAATAAACTTAAAAACAGTTTTTTTTTTAAACATGCAAAAAAGGAATTCACCATATCATAATATAGTGTTACCTCGGCTATGAACGCTTTAGCTAACAAACTTTTCGCCTGGCAAACATTCAATTTGCAATAATATAATCTTGGCATACAAACTAGTTTTCGGGAAACACACGGAGCGCCACAATGGCTGGCAGACTAGTTTTCGGCGGAAGAACACCAAACCACACCGTCGAACAGCGCCACCGTGGCTGGCGGACTACTTTTCCACACCCACTCTCTTTCAGTGCAGACAAGGTTTGTTATCGAGTGGATACTTTTGCTTTTTTGGGACAGAAAAAGACCCCATGACAGGCTAGTGTTCAGCCGAAGAGGACAGAAAAGAAAATTACGCTGGAACAGAAGAAGTAGATCATTGATAAACACGAACGAGGTGTGCGTTTGTGTGACTTAGCATCCGAGCACCAGTATGCTAAGTCGACCATTGCTACGTGTGGCTAAGGGTGTTTCCGTGTTGTCTAAGTAACGGTCTCAGGCAAAAGAGGAGCTTGAAAAACTTCTGTTCATTTGGATTAATGAAAAGCAGCGAAAGCCCGGCAACTTCACTCGGATATCATCAAGAGGCAACTACATCAACGACCATTACAAAGGTAAATAAAATGACTTTATTATGCAGGACAGTTTATTTATTTCATTGCAATACAATAGCACATTTATTATACATAAAATAAGGTAGATTTTGTGTAGTTTTAAGGCTTATTTAGTAGAAAATTATTTTTTATGGGGATGTGGAAATGGATTATTCTCATTTTTAATGGTTTCCGATGGGAAATTAATATTTGGAAGACACACTTTTCGCCTTACACACACTTTCTGGGAACCAATTAAGTTCGTAAGACGAGGTATCACTGTAACGACAATCGCTGGCCACAATATTTGATTCCCATCTGAGCATGACACAGTACAGTCGTACTCTGCGGCAAACCACAACTACATTCAATAAACATGTGAAATGAATATCTCTATGCTATCTTAAATCAAAAGTGAGTAGTTATGATCTTTGCCGAGACAAAATTTGGTTAAAGCTCTTGTATTATTTGATTGATTGTGACACTAGTCTACCTAATTGAATATTTCCAAAGGACTCTGAAAGTGTTTTTTGATGGCCAAGAAATTCTGCACAATACGTATATCATGTCTCAGCACAATGTACGTTGGACCAGATACTGCTTTTACTCACTCCGGACTCTGTGAGGCTCATTCATGAACTTGTCAGGACTTTGCCCTGCAGAGTATGTTTGGTTTTCTGTGGCATTGGGCCGTTGGGGAGCTCTCGTTGGAAGGATTGGAAACGCTTTGCGCATACCCGTCATGTTGTATTCTGGATGGTGCTGAGAATGACATCCTTGGAGAAAAGGGGAACAAGCATAAAGAAAACAAAAATTAAAAGATCCTCTGCATCAAAATATCTCGCTGTATTGACACATTTTAATGATTTGGAGATTTAGTATGGCTAAAGGGTGACAGTAATTGTATAAACTGTGTAAAATGATTTAGGTGATTTTTTTTCTAAATACAATAATAATAATAATAATAATAATAATAATAATAATAATAATAATAATAATACATTTCATTTATATGCACCTTTACATATTGATGCATAGCACTTTAACAACACCTGAAGCTGTAACAAAGCGCTTAACATGGACAACTATCAGGAAATAAAGCAGTCACAAAGATAGTAGAAATCACCAGGGAGTAAAACTAATAAATACATGAGATCAGTGGCGATGTCAACCCTCAGCCTTCAGTTGTGCTACGTCTAAATCAATGCACAGCGAGGAGTGTGTTTTGATTTACTACACGTCCATTACAGGACGCCGTTAGGCAGGAAATAACTTGTGACTTGAAGAAACTTAAAAAATACTGTCTTTAAACTTGGAATTTTTATTATGAACGCGTGGATAAATTATAACCTCGTAAAATTGCAATATTCTTTGCTATTTTTGCTAGCTTCGGAGCTGTCCAACCGTTCATGATGTCCATCTATTCTTGAAAAGTGGGTCTTGAAAATGGCTTTAACAGTCTATCTGCAACCAAATTCATTGCTTCTGCTCATTCAGCCATTGTGAGTTGACAAAACCGTTATTAAATCAACTCAACAATATATTTGCTGATCCAGCTCGCTACCGTTACAGTATGCTAGCTCTGGCCAGTATGCGCTTATCACTAGCGACTGGTGAGACTATGATTGGCTAGTGACTTGCCAATCATGTGACTAGTTAATCATAGTATGTGAAAACTCTGACGTTTCCAGGGCCTTCCAGCAGGTCTTGGATTCCCAACTCGAACTGTAATTGGTTAAAGCAACAGTTTCATCTATGTTGATTTTTATGCTCTAAAAAGCAATGAAATCGTAAACTGTGGAGACGGTGTTAAACACCCCTTCCTCCATTTCAGCTAGCTGGTAGCCGCATTGGGGTCAACCAACTCACCACATCCAGCCCAACACATCAGAGGCACTTCCAGAAAACGTAGCTAGCTAGCTACTTAGCTAATGCTTTAATAGCTCTTTCAACCGGTGTCATCGTCCGTGAAATCAGTTTTCATTGTGTGTGTGTGTGCGTGTGCGTGTGTGTGTGTGTGTGTGTGTGTGTGTGTGTGTGCGTGCGTGTGTGTGTGTGTGTGTGTGTGTGTGTGTGTGTGTGTGTGTGTGTGTGTGTGTGTGTGTGTGTGTGTGTGTGTGTGTGTGTGTGTGTGAGACAGTCATTTCAGGGGAAGTTACCTGTTTTATCAACACTGGCATTTTGTGACTCACACTGACTAAAATTGTGTGTGTTGCTCACATAGGCACATTTTTGAGTGACAGCTGAAAGGGCGATTTCTAAGCATTGAGTGCGCATATGCACACCATACAACAAATGGAGAAAATCCATATTTTGTGACTGATTTGTCCAGCTTTGTGAATTTTCGGGGGCTTTTAATTATATTTAAATAGGCCACTCATACATATCTTTCTGCACACAAAACATACTCCACCTAAATGCAGCTGATCAATTGATGCTATTTTCTCATCGGTATCAGATGACATCTCCTTTTTCTGAGGTTCAGGCATTAACGGCATAGTTTGATGGAGACTGACCGAGCTGTGACACGGGGTGCAAAGAGGTTGGATTGCGCGTGAGGACATGTGTGTGTAATGCTCCAGAGGTGACTGCTCTGTGTCAAGGTCACCGTCATCCCTGAGTAATAGCTTTTTATTCAGCAGAGTTATGCTTCTCTTATTGTTGGTTTTATTTTAACTACAGAGGTTAACCTCGTACGGGTTGCAGGTGAGTTGCAGGTTATACCAAGTCGGATCGGTTGAAAGGTGGACTCCATTCCAATATGCCTTTCTTGATACTTGCACTATGTCCAGTTTTTTTATAAAACGGTTTTGCACATTTACAGCATACAGTTGACATTTTTTTTTATTTTACTATGCTTAGAATATCTTGTTTTCTATCATTTCCCCCCCCCCACTCCCCATCCCCCTTTCAAATTGTTGCTGTGGACTGCAAATTTCCCGATTGTAGGACGAATAAAGATTTTCTGCTTCTGATTCTTATTTTGCACTGATCAAGAGATGAATAACACATGGACATTGGTATTTACACAACAACAAAGAATTATGTAGAAATATATATATATATATATATATATATGCCCTTATAACTCACAATGTCGCAAATATGTTACACTAATTCAACCAAATATTAAATGATAAATGTTAAGCTTAGTTTTGTTTTGGTGTTTTTTTTTTATTTGTGGTATTTGAAAAAAAGTGACGACCATAAAATGCATAATATAGTCTTTTTGGGTCTACAAGACACCTTACTGTTTTTAAATGCAATTGAGATTTTGGAAATTATTTTAAAACATTCAGCATTTAAAGCAGAGTCAAAAACAGACCTACCAATTTCCCGACTGTCCACACAGCAGCGATGTCCAAACTCAAAAGTGCTCCCTTCTCCCCCTCCCCTCCTCCTCCAACAGAGAGGAAGAGGAGAGAGGGTGATAAAACTGGACAAGACAGGCAGAAGACAAGCATGTGGTAAGTGAGAGAGTCAATGATTTGACATCCTTTTTTTTGTGCCACTTAGAAAGTTTTACCTGCCAGAATAAGGAATGAGACGTGATAGTGTTGAATGTAAACTTTGTCCATATTGAATCTCAAAGTGTTAATAGAAGTCTTGTAGGAGAGTGGCTATTTTTCTCTGCTTTATCCACACTGTTCAACCTTCATCCGACCACTCCTGAATATTTATCAGTGTAGTGACACTGCTTTTTAAAAGCTAGTTAGCATACTGAAAGTTCAGCAGTAGTGTGCATTAACATTCAGATTAAGCGAATGACCATATACGTTTTTGTGTGCAAGCGTCTCACTGCATAGATGCCATGAGATTGCCTCTGTTTACACAATAGCTGCCTGATTTAGAAACTCCGGATGTGGTTTCTGCAGCAACAGAGAGAGATCAGGTTCCGGACTCAGGGTCCGTTCACCTTGAAACACCAGAAATGAGCGTGAGATGCTGTACGGAAGGGCGAGAAAGACAGAGACAAAGAATCGGGCGTTGAAGGTGACACACAAAATAGATTCAAGGATGAATTAAATCATTTTTGACAATGGTTAAGGTCACTGCAGCTTCAAAAACACTTTGTAGGCCTTTTTTGTGTTATCTTGGGAATACATTGAGTGATGATGATGAGGATGATGATACTGTATGACCTTTATTTGTCTCACTTTGGAGACATTTCTAATTCACAGCAGCAAAGTAATGAAAGGAAGAGAAAAAGAAAAATAATGTTTAGGAAAACTAAATATATGAGCTGCTGTCCTTCCGAAGTTCTAAAAGAAATCTCGCGATATTGTTAACTAGGAATAATAACTGAAATAAATGTCAGGGAAATGTCTTCTGTACAGTTCCTCTTGAGTTAATATTAACTAGAAAATAATATCATAGAAGAAAAACAGTAGTGTCGCTATTTAAAATGTAGCACATCTTTACTAAAAGTCTACTAAAACAAACCATAAATGTCGACATGTATGTCGGGAAGAAACACGATCATGCAGTACCCTCTACTGTACTGTAAATGCAACTCATACCGCCAAGCACTTGGTGGCAGTCGAGTTCTCTACCGACATTTTGTATATGTATTTACAAGAGAAGAATCGCCGTCTCCTGGATACAAATGGTTATTTTGGATTTCTTCACGGTGAGTTGCTATCATGCTTATTTCATCAAATATTCCCGTAGTCGAGATGGAAAGAAAGTGTCATTCATTGACAAGATGAAGCAGGCAAAGGAACAAAATGAGAAGACGTGAATCGCCGCTTGTCGTCAGGTATGTCAGGATATGAGATAGCTACTAAATGCTAACGGTGTGTTCGTCGATCTAAAAGTTAACCTATTTGGGTTAATTGACAGTTTTCAGAATAACGATTAACTGTTTTAGCACGTTCAGCTCACGTGAAGTCCAGTGAGTGTATTTCAACAGTTTTGCTTTGAGCATAACTGGCACGTCTCGTCAGGATAAGGCAAAAGTTACACAATAGCGTTATTTTAATAATTTCGGCAAATTAGTTTTGCAATATTATTAACGTGCATGCATGAACACGATACCCATGAAAACAATATACAAATATCTCTGTGCAAAGTCACCCGTTGTATTTCCATACATCCATTTTCTACAGCGCGTGTCCCTGTCTTGAATATGCTTAGGACACTGATTCGCTGTGGCGCACCGGTGACGCCACAAACCCTTGAAGGGAAAAGAAGATTAGCTCTGCAAACAGTTTGGATAAACCATTCACCAGTCATTTTCAGGACAGAAAAAGCCAACAGTCACATTCACACTTGTAGAGAGTTTAGAATCTTAAGAGTCTCATATTTATAGTTCTGGAATTTGGGAGGAGGCTGGAGTATCTGGGGAGGACATGCAAAGTAGGCCTAAGCAGTGTGGCCTAAGCAGTGTGGACACAATGCATTTGTTTTGCAAATAACCTTCAGTCATTCCTCTTTTCTAGTGATTCGAAATGCCACCATTGCAGCACCTCCACCAGAAACATGTCTTGCAGACTGTGTGTGCACTGGAGGCTGTCATCCTACGCACCTTCGGCCCTGAGGGAGGACAGGTGCTTTTCACCAGAGACAATGGACATTCAATGTTGAGCCGCAGTGGGATAAAGATTCTTACAGCACTACGACTTGACCACCCACTCGCCAGGTAACTCAAATGACCTTCCAGCAGTCAGATTAATAAATGCATGATTTCCTCAGGATGTGGTATGATATGACACTCACTTTTACGAGCATTGAATGCCTTTCGGCAATGTCTGACCTTTAGAAAATATTTTGGCTGACTTCAAGTCTCCCTTTTATTTGTTTAATGTTTGGTACATAGAAAATATTGTTTTCAACACAATATGTAGTCCTGTATTTTGGTCTGCTACAAAATGCACAATTCATAAACATCAAAAATCCTATCTATTGATCAAGCATAGAAAGAACTAGAATCGTGTTTCTTTAACTGTTTTGGTTTTTAAAAAATGAATAAAAAAATAGGTCGACATACAGGTAACATCCAAGTTACGACCGGGTTCCGTTCCCACAAAATGGTCGTAAGTCAAATGGTCGTCAGTTGAAATCCATTGAAAACGTCCGACGTAACGTTTACACGACAGGATAGTAACGTTTTCTATTGAATACGATTATATGCCAAACTGCTTACAGTTCATTTATAAATTGTATAACTTTTAGTGTTGTTTTTATCAGTTTATATTTCATATTATCAATTTTTATTACTGTATAACTCAGGCGGACACCGAAGGAAAAAAGCAGTGTACAGTACAACAGGAGATGTTGCCAAGAAAGTATCTGCACTGTATAACTACTGTATTGAATGTAGTCACACAATAGATTGCTGTGCGAGTGTGTGACATGCTGGCTGGCCAAAATTGTAGTGCGCGTTGCTGGCTCCTTGCGCGTTGCTGGCTCCTTGCGCGTTGCGGTGCCAGGCGTAGAATTTAAAAAAAAAAAGGTCTGGTGGTCGTAAGTACAGGTGGTCGTAAATCACGCTGGTCGTAACTCGGATGTTACCTGTATTATAGGAAGAAGTCCGGGGAAGTCCTACAGTGAATAATTTGGCCAGGGAGTGGGAATTGAAATTATAAAGCGATTTTTAAAGACACCCTCCATTTGCCTCTCTTTCATTTTTAGGATGATGGTTGAGTGCGTCTGGAAGCACAGCGGGAAAACAGGGGATGGATCCAAATCATTTATCCTTCTTGTGGCATCATTATTACGCGCCATTTACACCGCAGCCTCAAGGGATCCAAATGTATCGCACATGAATAACTCAAAGGAAGCATCCGTGTCAGCCGCTGCCAGGCGCCTGACTGACCAAATGCTGGCTTTCGCTTTGGATAAACTGGATGATCTTATCGCACTTGCAATGACTCCTTACGGACTCACCGTGTCAGCGGGAGATTTAACTGCAAGCTTCCAATCCTCACCCAACCCGGATGGAATTCACGTTGAAACGTTATTAGCGTCTTTTTTTCGTACTCGTTTGGGTTGCGCCCATTGTGACTTCATGGGCGAACTAGTTTGCAAAATGTTGCGTCAATGGAGCCGTAAAAATGACGAATGTCGTCCGTCAGATAAAATCGGGAGTTTTCAGTGCAGCTCAAGCGTTAACTCCAATAGCTGTAAATCCAATACGTCTTCCTCGTCACTCCAGTTTTTAAACGACAATTTCCCTGCGCTACGCACGCCGCTATCTGGCTTTCCTGTTACTTGTTCGCGTTTGATTGAGGGACTAATCATCCACAGGGACTTTGCCACACACTACCATGGCAATCACAAGCATCCGGTCAAAGCAGTGGTTTTTACCATGTGCCTTCAACCAAAATGGCTAAACGCGGGTGACATGCTAGAAATTGGTAGTGGAACACACGCCAAGAACATTTTGCACTTTAGCGCCTGGGCGGAAAACTCACTGGATCATATCTTCGCCACCCTGAAGAGTCTCGGAGTCTCCCTGCTACTGTCTGCCGTCAAACAATCAGAAGCTGTCTTGGCTTTGGCGACACGGGCGGAGATGTGTGTCGTGGAGTGCGTCGATGAAGAAGAACTGGCGCTTTTCCTTCACTTAAGTGGGGTCAGCGCCGTCTCGGACTATCGGGGGATTCAACCAGATAATGTTGCTTCGTTGGCATTTTGTCGACCGGTGCTTCTGGGAGCGTATCGGTGAGAATGCATTTTATGGTGATACAGTGGCAGGCCTTAAATGTCTCTCTTAGGCCTTCAGTAGTGCTAGGTCTGAATCAATCCGCAGCTGCCGCTGTAAAAAAAAAGTGTGGTGGGATTTACTACATGTCATGTACTGTACTAGAGGGTACAGTTAGCATGTAAATAACTTCTGAAGAAAGAAATACTAAACTACAGTACAGTGCAGTCCATGTTTCACAACCCTTATTGAGACAATCAAAGCATTGACAAATAATGAAAGATATACATACATTCTTTTATTTTTTTCAATTGTTTTTTACAACTACAGTGATACCTTGGCTTACGAACTTAATTGGTTCCCAGACAGTGTGTAAGGCGAAAAGTGTATCCCAAAAAATGTTTTCCCATAGGAAACCATTAAAATTAGAATAATCCGTTCTCAGGTCCCCATAAAACATACTTTTCTACTCTCTAATTTTCTAAGCCTTAAAATTACACAAAATATACCTTATTTTATGTGTAATAAATGTGCTATGGTATTATAATTAAAGAAATAAACTGTACTGTATAATAAAGTCGTTTTATTTACCTTTGTGATGGTCGTTGATGGCTTGATGGAATGGAGCGTCTGGTTTCCTCAGCATTAAACACTTGATAAGGAACACAACCTTCTTTCACTATCTTGAGAAGGCTTTGCAGGCCTTGACGGTCCGCCACTGTGTCAATATAATATCAATGGTGCCTTTGCATGGTTTGATGATCACAATTCCATTCTTGCTCCTCCCACAGATACGTTCACATGGGGTTTCGCAATACCGAAGTAATGCAGCCCTGCGGAATCATCATCTGCGGCTTGGGCGAAGGGCAAACGGATCAATATATCGCCGCCATTCAGGACGTCATCCGTACGCTGCGTACAACATGGGAGCCCCTCGGTGCAGGTGTTAAAAAATCGTCCTCCATTCCGTCAGGGTGCGTCATACCCGTTGGCGGAACTTTTGAGTTTCTGTTACATCACGCCCTCTTGGAACATGGCCGCTTTCACGCCGTTTCTCAAGATGTCGCTGTCGTTTGCAAGCTTTTGGCAGAAGCGTTACTCCATCTTCCCCGACATATTCACTCCAGCAAGCCAAGGGATTTCTTACAGATTCAAACAAAAGTTGGGAACTTTTGTCAGAATCCTTTCCAGCCCGACGGGTTGTTACGGAAGCCGGTGATTAGGCAAACTAATCACGGTGAGAAAAATTGTCAAATCGATGCTAAATCAGGTCCATATTGTTTATCAGGACTTGAGTCTGTTTCCTGTAAATACCATCTCATATTGGCTGTGCTGCAGTGTGTCAAAAGTCTCCTTCGTGTGGACACGGTGCTGCACATCTCTACCAAACTGCAACCAAAATCGCCAAAACCCAACTATTCCTCTGAAGATGAAGACTGAGGTTTTTGATCTCATATGGAACTTCAGATAGTCTTTTATTTTTATTTGTTTTTATTTTCTACTGAAAGGACAACAGACACATTTCTTTTGTTTCCTAACTGACATCAGAAAAACGTTTTAGAGCATTTAAAAAACATGCAAAACACGCAGGCTCATATTTTTAGCCAAATGCAAAACACCAAGAAAAATGACTTAAAGGTGAACCGAGGCCCCCGGATAAGTTGTGTCCATAGTTTGTAAAATCACTTCAAATGGCTTCCACTGAGCGCATTTTACAAAGATTCCACCGCATATAGCTATATTTTATCTTTTAAGACTCGCGCTGAATATTCAGGAATTCTTGTCTTCGAGTTGATGACGATGGCTGACGTGACGTCACGTCTGGAATGCCCCTGACTGAGAAAGTGACACACAATGCATTTTGGGTACTTTGTTTGGTCTGAAAATTTCGTGTTGATGCCGAAATTAGAAGGAAAACACATAAATAACGGGATGGTGAGTCGTTGTGTGTTGCACCAAGACTACTATTTGATACTAGTTGACACAAATTCCCAGCAGCCAAATCAGCCCATTTCCAACGGAGCTTGGGCGCCATCTTGTGAATTTTCTGGGACGCCACATTGGAGTCCTGATGGCTCGAATTGATATGCAAGTACGTCTTCAATCGATTGCAAACATTTATGCTTTCCTCTTCAGAACTATTTGAATCATATTCATAACTGGATGAGTAACAAGAAAGCATCTTCTCCGAATCTGAAGCCATTGTTTTTATTCTAGAGCAAGGCAAAGCCGTCCTGGCGTGGCGTCACAAACAAGGGGGCGGGACCTTCTTAAACTCGCCATTTCCGGGGTCATTTTGAAGTAGTTTTGGGACACTTTTACTCATTTTTATTGGTGTTTTGCATTTGACATAAAATATCAGCCTGTGTGTTTTGGGTATTTTAGATCCTATAAAACGTTTTTCTGCTGTCAGTTAAGAAACAAAAAAATGGTGTCTGTTGTCCTTTAAGTCATACACTTACACTATCATCACGGATAACCAATCAAAGCTAAGCTTAATCTTTAAACTAAACTTGCCACTGGCCCCAAGTGTTTACAATATTTTGGTAATTCACTGCGACTTATGGATTTTCTTTTCCCTTGGACTTCTCTTTCTTATCACATTTTTCTTGCACTCTTCCCCTGGCCACCGCAGAGCAAATAAAGCAACAACACATAAGTCATAAATTTACCCACATTCTTTTATGTAATCAGTGTTATCTTTAGCAGGGGCCTGTGGGCGGAGGTCTGACTGTCAACAACCAAATCACTGTGGACTTCCCCGTCCTCTAATCACACCCGCGCCAGGGGTATTTCTCCTAGGAGTTTATATAAAGCAAAGTCATGAGTTTTTAAGAAGATAAGAACAAAATAAGCTTTTCTTTGCAGTCATCTGCCTCAAATGTTGCACAAAAGAAGAAATGAAGTGAGCCACAACTCGTATGGAAAAGTCGGTGTTATCTTCAGCCAAGGTATGACTGTATTATGGAAAATGGACTTCATTTCTTATCTTACAAATGTTCTTTTTACAGAAGTACCCGCTGCCTCATCAAGTATTTTACATTATTCGCTAATTGCCAAAATGCGTTAGCAGTGGCCTGACAAGGGTAACCGTGAATCCAGCAACCGTGACTCGTACAGCGTTCGTAATGACGTCACTATCTTGCGCCTGGCCTGACGTCATTTACAAACGAAATCACTCGTCTGGCCGATTTCATTGAGGCGAAGGAAATGGCCACTAAAGCAGTAGCATACATGTTAAGTGTCACGATTTGGTCGGAAGACTTCCGATTTTGACCAAAATACTCACTTTATAAAGCAACTACTGACACAATATAGACCGTAACAGTTCATTTACATACATGTCAAATTATGTTTTCCCCGTATTGTATACGTTTCTTTATCAATTAAAATAATATACGGCGTAGTACAACTTTTAGACGGCAAAACAGCAAAAGTAATCCTCAATTGTTTATACACCCTATATTTTTTTTCTCGCTGCGTACAGTCGGATTAAGGCACAATGTGCGCATGCGCAGTAAATTGTCTACATTTCCGCGTTTGTTAGCGTTTTTTTTTTTTCAAATAACGTACGACAACTTTTATACGGGAGTTGTAATCATTTATAAGGGAAGCTATAGGTTCACATGTATGTTTATAATGTGAAACAAAAGAAAAAAACTACATTTTATACAAAATGAATGTAAAAATAATGAAAGCATTTTTGTGTTTTATTTACTTCTAATTGACACTTTTGTAACGCTCACATTATTTTAACACGCACCACAGAATCACGAGTACGAAAATCTCCCGATTTATGATTTCTGAAACTTAACATGAAAGGTGTGTACCGTGATCCAGCGACTGACTCGGACGGCGCTCATGATGACACTTGCGTGCGTCTGATCGTGACGTCATTTTCAAACGACAACACTCGTCAGACCGATTTCATGGAGCTCAACAAATGGCTGCTAAAGATTGAGAAAAGTCAGTCTTAAAATAAAACGTGCGCTTACAATAACCATATAAGTTAAAAAAAAAAGTCAAGACTCAACTCAATTTTGGTTTATTTGACTCTTCGTACGACATGAATCAACCAATTTCAATAGGATGAAAAAGTATTTTGAAAATACATACCATGACACGTTCTGATAGAAAGATGGCAGAATAAACAAAACATGACCAAAAGAGGCATTTATAGAAAGAGGTGAGCCAACAAAATTGTCACAAAGGATAACACTTGATTCTTAATAAGAAAAAAAGTAGTTCAAAGTACAGTGATACCTTGGCTTACGAACTTAATTGGTTCCCAGACAGAGTGTGTAAGGCGAAAAGTGTGTATCCCAAAAATTAATTTCCCATCGGAAACCATTAAAATGAGAATAATCAGTTCCTAGGTCCCCATAAAACATACTTTTACTTTTTACATACTACTTTCTTATTTTCTAAGCCTTAAAACTACACAAAATGTACCTTATTTTATGTATAATAAATGTGCTGTGGTATTATAATTAAAGAAATAAACTGTACTATATAATAAAGTGGTTTTATTCACCTTTGTGATGGTCGTTGATGACTTGATGGAATGGAGTGGCTGGTTTAGCATTAAACACTTGATTAGGAACGTGCTTTCTCTGCGAAATTTTATGTAGTTCCTCATCAATTCTGTTCTGTTTAGCTGGGTAGATAGCTTTTTGCATCAAGTGTACAGATGGCTTGTGCGGGTTGTTTGTGGGGCCTGATTGATGGGATATTTTAACCTTGCAGTCTACACTCTGCCTTTGAGCTATCAAAGTTGAAACTCTCACTGTTATCTGCCTCTCTCTTTAATGTTTAAACCACCTCCCCTCAATGCTGTGATCTCGAACAATCACGTGGCTTGAACCGAAGACGGCGGGGAATAGAGGACAAAAACAGTCAGCTGCCATTGTGTTGTTAGAAGAACGGGCTCGTTCGCGAACAACACATCACTCAAGGAGGCAGCTCCGTGTACGAAAAAAGTTCGTATGCCAAGGTAAAATTTTCATACATTTAACATTCGTAAACCGAAAAGTTCATAAGCCAAAGGGTTCATAAACCGAGGTATCACTGTAATTCATCCATTCCTTTAGCAGATGATGCATTCTGCTGAAAAGGTGTCAGGACTTATCCAGCTGCGGTCCACAATTCGTTGAGGCCTCAAAAGAGAAGTGATCGATGAGCTGATCTTCTTTTCAGATCGTTTTCACAAGCACTAAATGCAATCACGTGACCTCACTGAGGGATATTTCTCACTCAAGCACAGATGGCACCCATTTTATAGCTGGGCCTGACATCCACAAAGACATAAGACAACCCCCCCCCCCCCCCCCCCTCCGCCCCAATTGAACAAACAATGTTTCTACTTGCAGTGGGGGTCGGAGGGGGGTGGCCACGGGAATGACATCATGCAACATTAACGAGGACTCGGTAACGCGTTGACGGGTGTCACACCACCTCCCGAGATTTCTTGATGGCGCAACACAGGAGCATGCTAAAGATCATCCCAAACACCTGCCAAGAGAGATAAACTGATTTTTCGACATTCTCTTTTCATGGCATGACGGGGGCAATTGTTTCTTACCATAATGACCCCGATGGTTATGCCCACTCCTCCTATAATGTGCAACTTGGAATCAAATACTTCTTCGATGGCATCGGGGCAGCTCTGCAATACAAGAAAAAGAACACAGAGATTGATTTGGGCTTTTATTTTAACCGCCCCAGACTTTGAGCGAAAGGAATTGACGGGCGTAACAAGAATTCTAGTAAAATCATTGTTGCCATAGAAACCACAGCAAGAAGGCTGAAGGAATGCGTCTGCGATGGAAAGCCGTCGGCCCCACACCATCATTATGAGTTTTTGACATTTGTCATGACGCCATTGCTCACTCAGTAAGGAAACCAAAAAATGGTGTCGGTTGTCCTTTAAAGGACAACCGACACGCCTCCGGACAAGTTGTGTCCATAATTTGTAAAATGGCTTCAAATGACTTCTACTGAGCGTATTTTACAAAGATTCCACCGCATATAGCTATATTTTACGTTTTAAGACTCGCGCCGAATATTCCGGAAGTCTTGTTTTTGAGTTGGTGACGAGTCCTGACGTCACGTCACGGAAGGAACGCCCCTGACCGAGAAAGGACACACTGTAGCAGTCCTTTCATCACATCAATGCATTTTGCGGTACTTTGTTTGGTCTGAAAACTTGATCCGTGTTGATGGCGAAATTTGAAGGAAAACATAAATAACGCGATGGTGAATCCATGTGTGTTGCACCCAAAACTATTTGATATTCGCTGACAAAAATCCCCACAAGAAAAAAATCCGCCCATTTCCACAGAGCTTTGTCACCATCTACTGCCTTTTTTGGGTGCAACATTTCCAGATACCTCAAAATGACACAAATAATTTTTGTAATCGATTGCAAACATTTATGCTTTCCTCTTCGGAACTATTTGAATCATATTCATAACTGGATGAGCAACAAGAAAGCATCTTCTCCGAATCTGAAGCCATTGTTTTGATTCTAGAGCATGGCAAGACGTCCTGGCGTGACATCACGAACAAGGGGGCGGGACCTTCTGAAACTGGCCACTTCCGGTTTCAATTTGAAGTAGTTTTTCGACACTTAAAGTCATTTTTATTGGTGTTTAGCATTTGACTGCCTGCGTGTTTTGGGTATTTTAGATGCAATAAAACGTTTTTTTTTGTTCAGTTAGGACACAAAAAAGTTGGTTGTCCTTTAAGCGCGCTGTTGCGCTCGTACCTTGATGATAAGCTTCTCAAGTAGGTCTCCTTGAGGACACGTGTCTTTGGCACCATCAAAGACAGCGGCAGTTGGACCGCAACAATTGAGCTGGAACAAGACAACACATATCATTTCAACGACAGTTGTTTTATTTTTCCCTCTCATTGCCTCTTGTTGTTAAGCAACAATGTTATATTGACCGCATGCAAACACATGGTGTCTGTTAATCATGGGATTGATAGCTTTATGCGTTTGAAAACATTTAATTTAATGGGCAACAAAGACCAGATATGTGATGTTCAAATTGATAAACTGTATTGTTTTGAGCAAATCATCATTAACTTATTCACTGCCAGACGATTTGCAAAAATGTGTCCACTCCAGTGCCAGGGTTTATGTTATTGTCACTTGAATTCCAGGACCCACAGTGTTCTAGGACTACATAAACATTAAATGCAGTGTAAGAAACCTTAGAATCTCTTCTTTCATCAGAAAAAAAGAATTGATTCCTAAATTATATGGATCTGGAGTTATATGAGCTTGAAATGAGGGCGGCTGTCCAAAATACAATACAATACAATACATACATACAGTGATACCCCATCTTACGAACTTAATTGGTTCCCAAAAAATGTGTGTAAGGTGAAAAGTCCGTCTGCCAAACATTCATTTCGCATAAGAAATAATTAAAATGAGAATAATCTGTTCCCAGGTCCCCATAAAATATAATTTTCTACTAAATAAGCCTTAAAACTACATAAAGTATACCTTATTTTATGTATAATAAATGTGCTATTGTATTGTAATTAAAGAAATAAACTGGACTGTACAATAAAGTCATTTTATTTATCTTTGTGATGGTTGTTGATTTAGTTGCCTCTCGATGATATCCGAGTGAAGTTGCCTTGCTTTCTCAGTGACAATACCCTCACTCACACTGTCCCTGCTAGATGCTTTTCGTTAATCCAAATCAACAGAAGTTTTTCAACCTCTTCGATTGCCTGAGACCGTTGCTTAGACAACACAGAAACACCCTTAGCCACACGTAGCAATGGTCGACTTAGCATACTGCTACTGGGACGCTAAGTCATACAAATGCACACCTCGTTCGTGTTTTTCGATTATCTCCTTCTTCTGCTCGACCGTAATTTTCTTTTGTGTCCTCTTTGGCTTAACACTAGCCTGTGGTGGGGTCTTTTCCGGTCCCATAAAAGCAAATGTACTCCACTCGATAGCAAACCACATCTGCACTCAAAGGGGGTGTGGAAAACTAGTCAGCCACCACCGTGGCTGACACCGTGTAATTTGGTGTTCATCCGCTGAAAACTAGTCCGCCAGCCACCGTGGCGCTGTGTAGTTTGGTTCATCCGCCGAAAAGTAGTTTGGATGCCAAGATTATATTCTCACGAATTTAATGTTCGTAGGGCAAAATGTTTGTGAGCTAAAGGGTTTGTAAGCCGAGGTATCACTGTATTGGCTTATGTGGTGCTTGAACAACAGCTGAAGCTGGAACAAACATTTGAAAAAAGGGAAATGCTGCATTGCCAACATTGCCAAAGACCATGGCCAGCGCTTTATTAGCACCCAAGCATGAAAAAAAACTAAACCCGGAAAATTCGGGACTGGCGCTCTGTCATACTTTCAATTACCAAAAAAATTCGTGATTGGCAGTGAATGAGTTTTTAGTAAGAATTTTACAGCTTCAATCGTAAATTAGGGAGCGTCTGTAAATGAAAAAAAAAAAACTCACGCCAGTTTGAATCACACGCAGAGTCTCTCGGAGACGCTCATCCTTTGTCTCCTTGTAGTTGTTGTAGGTCTGGTGGTAGAATGTGGTAATGTCATCCACCACCTGTCGGGAAAGTCAGCAAAGAAAATAATTCACTTTTTGCCCTTCTTACAGGACTATTTCAAATGGCATTTTCTGTGTAGCTCTTTCTCTTGTTTCTATTTGTAATTGAATTTTATTGATTGTATTCTATTTTGTGATTGTATTTTATTTATTATAGTACCTATGCTTGTTTAACTTTGTTGTGTCCGGCAAGTACAATTCTGGCACTTGAGACTTACCTTGCTCTGGTTGGAAAATCCCCAGATGCCAGCAGCCACTTCAATGGCAAAAATGATCAGCAGGAAGAAGAAAAACTATATCAAGGATAAAAGGAGTTAGAATGCATGTGCGCGCGTGTCTTTATGGCACACGCAAGTCAAGTTATCTGAGAGGGATTGAACTTGATTTACATCGACCCCTCCAACTGGGAGATTTAGTACAAGCCGATTAAGGCCAGAGGGGAGGCGATGACTCGGCCACACAGGAAGTGAACAACAGCAACATTTAACCCTGTGGGATGGCCTTGGGATGAAACTACAGCTACAGTGATACCTTGGCTTATGAACTCAAATGATTCCCAGACAGTGTGTAAAGCGAAAAGTGTGTATCCCAAAAATGAATTTCCCATAGGAAACCATTAAAATGAGACTAATCCGTTCCTAGGTCCCCATAAAACATAATTTTCTACTTTGTAATTTTTCTAAGCCTTAAAACTACACAAAACATACCTTATTTTATGTATAATAAATGTGCGATGGTATTATAATTAAAGAAATAAACTGTACTATATAGTAAAGTCGTTGATGGCTTTATGGAATGGATAGCTTTTTGCATAAAATGTCTCAAGGAGCTCTGGGTTGTACATCTTGGAAGTTGTGATAATGCAACAGCAACAGATGCAAGCAGACACACTAGAAACATCATTAATTGCTGGTTCCCTTGCTTGTCTTTTCATTTCAAATTGAACTGATGGCTCGTGCGGGTTATTTGTGGAGCCTGATTGATGGGATATTTTAACCTTGCAGTCTACACTCTGCATTTGAACTATCAAAGTTGAAAGGAGTCCAAATTTCACTGTTTTCTATACATTTTGTCACTCTCTCTGTTGTCTGCCTGTCTCTTTAATGTTTAAACCACCTCCTCTCACTGCTGCGTTCTTGACCAATCACGTGGCTTTAACCGAAGACCAAACAAGCCGGCTGCCATTTTATTTTTGGAGAATGGGCTCGTTCGCGAACGACTGTATCCCGAAAAATTGTTTGTATGTCAAGGTCAAATTTTCATAAATTCATTAATCAATAAATTTAATGTTCGTAAACCGAAAAGTTCGTAAGCCAAAGGGTTTGTAAACCGAGGTATCACTGTATTTCAAAGGTACCGGATTGGAAAGATGGGATTAATATTTTTGTTGATTTAGTTGCCTCTCGATGATATCCGAGTGAAGTTGCCTTGCTTTCTCAGTGACAATACCCTCACTCACACTGTCCCTGCTAGATGCTTTTCGTTAATCCAAATCAACAGAAGTTTTTCAACCTCTTCGATTGCCTGAGACCGTTGCTTAGACAACACAGAAACACCCTTAGCCACACGTAGCAATGGTCGACTTAGCATACTGCTACTGGGACGCTAAGTCATACAAATGCACACCTCGTTCGTGTTTTTCGATTATCTCCTTCTTCTGCTCGACCGTAATTTTCTTTTGTGTCCTCTTTGGCGTAACACTAGCCTGTGGTGGGGTCTTTTCCGGTCCCATAAAAGCAAATGTACTCCACTCGATAGCAAACCACATCTGCACTCAAAGGGGGTGTGGAAAACTAGTCAGCCGCCACCGTGTCTGACACCGTGTAATTTGGTGTTCATCCGCTGAAAACTAGTCCGCCAGCCACCGTGGCGCTGTGTAGTTTGGTTCATCCGCCGAAAAGTAGTTTGGATGCCAAGATTATATTCTCACGAATTTAATGTTCGTAGGGCAAAATGTTTGTGAGCTAAAGGGTTTGTAAACCGAGGTATCACTGTATTGGCTTATGTGGTGCTTGAACAACAGCTGAAGCTGGAACAAACATTTGAAAAAAGGGAAATGCTGCATTGCCAACATTGCCAAAGACCATGGCCAGCGCTTTATTAGCACCCAAGCATGAAAAAAACTAAACCCGGAAAATTCGGGACTGGCGCTCTGTCATACTTTCAATTACCGAAAAAATTCGT
Organism: Hippocampus bargibanti; assembly: GCF_051943395.1. NCBI lineage: Eukaryota > Metazoa > Chordata > Actinopteri > Syngnathiformes > Syngnathidae > Hippocampus > Hippocampus bargibanti. The sequence goes on along the minus strand of NC_142738.1, from coordinate 6,851,879 downwards.
GATTGGCAGTGAATGAGTTTTTAGTAAGAATTTTACAGCTTCAATCGTAAGTTAGGGAGCGTCTGTAAATGAAAAAAAAAAAAAAAAACTCACGCCAGTTTGAATCACACGCAGAGTCTCTCGGAGACGCTCATCCTTTGTCTCCTTGTAGTTGTTGTAGGTCTGGTGGTAGAATGTGGTAATGTCATCCACCACCTGTCGGGAAAGTCAGCAAAGAAAATAATTCACTTTTTGCCCTTCTTACAGGACTATTTCAAATTGCATTTTCTGTGTAGCTCTTTCTCTTGTTTCTATTTGTAATTGAATTTTATTGATTGTATTCTATTTTGTGATTGTATTTTATTTATTATAGTACCTATGCTTGTTTAACTTTGTTGTGTCTGGCAAGTACAATTCTGGCACTTGAGACTTACCTTGCTCTGGTTGGAAAATCCCCAGATGCCAGCAGCCACTTCAATGGCAAAAATGATCAGCAGGAAGAAGAAAAACTATATCAAGGATAAAAGGAGTTAGAATGCATGTGCACGCGCGCACATGCATCTTTATGGCACACGCAAGTCAAGTTATCTGAGAGCGATTGAACTTGATTTACATCGACCCCTCCAACTGGGAGATTTAGTACAAGCCGATTAAGGCCAGAGGGGAGGCGATGACTAGGCCACACAGGAAGTGAACAACAGCAACATTTAACCCTGTGGGATGGCCTTGGGATGAAACTACAGCTACAGTGATACCTTGGCTTATGAACTCAAATGGTTCCCAGACAGTGTGTAAAGCGAAAAGTGTGTATCCCAAAAATGAATTTCCCATAGGAAACCATTAAAATGAGAATAATCCGTTCCCAGGTCCCTATAAAACATAATTTTCTACTTTGTAATTTTTCTAAGCCTTAAAACTACACAAAATATACCTTATTTTATGTATAATAAATGTGCGATGGTATTATAATTAAAGAAATGAACTGTACTATATAGTAAAGTCGTTGATGGCTTTATGGAATGGATAGCTTTTTGCATGAAATGTCTCAAGGAGCTCTGGGTTGTACATCTTGGAAGTTGTGATAATGCAACAGCAACAGATGCAAGCAGACACACTAGAAACATCATTAATTGCTGGTTCCCTTGCTTGTCTTTTCATTTCAAATTGAACTGATGGCTCGTGCGGGTTATTTGTGGAGCCTGATTGATGGGATATTTTAACCTTGCAGTCTACACTCTGCATTTGAACTATCAAAGTTGAAAGGAGTCCAAATTTCACTGTTTTCTATACATTTTGTCACTCTCTCTGTTGTCTGCCTGTCTCTTTAATGTTTAAACCACCTCCTCTCACTGCTGCGTTCTTGACCAATCACGTGGCTTTAACCGAAGACCAAACAAGCCGGCTGCCATTTTATTTTTGGAGAACGGGCTCGTTCGCGAACGACTGTATCCCGAAAAATTGTTTGTATGTCAAGGTCAAATTTTCATAAATTTAATGTTCGTAAACCGAAAAGTTCGTAAGCCAAAGGGTTTGTAAACCGAGGTATCACTGTATTTCAAAGGTACCGGATTGGAAAGATAGGATTGATATTTTGCGTAACTGAATAAAATGTCATTTGGTGTTCCCGTTTGCTATCCCACCTGACCTTTATTAACTCATTCACCTGCCATTCACGAATTTATTCGGGAATTAAAAATATGACGGAGAGCGCCATTCCCGAATTAGTTTGGGTTTTGTTTTATCTTCCTTGGGTGCCGATAAAGCGCTGGCCACACCTCTGGCAATGTTTTTCGCCTTCCACAACGGGGCAGCATTTCCCCTTTTTCCATATTTGCACTTTGTTCCAGCTTCAGTTGTTGTTAAAGGTCTATATAAACCAATATGTATGTCTTGCATTGTATTTTGGACAGCTGCCCTGATTTCAAGCTTAAATTACTCCAGAAGTATATAATTTAGGAATTAACTCTTTTTTTCTGATGAAAGAGAGTCTAAGTTTTTTTTATGCTGCATTGAATGTTTATGTAGTCCTAAAACACAATATTCTGTGGATCTTAAAATTTGAGTGACGATGACAAAAACCCTGGCTGGGAAGTGGACATATTTTTGCACGTCTGGCAGTGACTGAGTTAATAAATTCCAAAATTCAAAATGGCTGTATTCAAGCTTCTAAAGGACATTTCGTCAATTCAGAAGCTGAATTCCTGCTCAAGTCTTGAAGCTTTGTCTCCTCTTGAAGGCTGAAGTCAAAGATATTTTTCACCTTAGGGATCACTTCCGTGTTTTACTATTAATTGTGCAGCCGTTGCATTATTCACAAATTTACATAGTTTAAGAGCATTTCTTTTTTATGTGCATAGTGGCACAAAGATCCATTTTTAGTAGTTAATAACAAATAATCATTTCTAGACTAATGAAATAAAATTACACACTAATGTGCTGATACAAACCAGTCCCAGCATGCAGGGAGACTCCTGGATGGCACCACAACATCCAAGAAATCCTACCACCATCATTAGCGCTCCAGCTCCGATCAAGATGTACACACCTGTCCACGCACACCAAAAAAAAAAAACAAACATTAAAACTGTCTTTTGACTCAAATAAGCCCATTGATTGCTGGTCTAAGGGATCGATTTTTTGGGGGGAGGTAGGCTGTCAGTCAGGAAACATCATTTACATGTTTACATGCTTGTGTACAAAATGGTTGATTCTCTGGTCCGCCCCCATTAGTATGCAGCTAAACTAGGTAAGTATACCTGTCAACCTGCGAGACACTGTGACCTTACTAACGGCTCAATTTTTCCTTACTGAGAAAAAAACATGCGTGTGTAATATTCCATTGTGCAATTTTATTAAGAAAATTTCACATGTAAACATGAATACTTTTAACAAGTTACAACATATTTCTAGCAATAATCAAGTTTGTTCTTTGTTGTAGAGCATTGTGGCTTTTATGCTGTGGAGAAAAACTAATTTGAATTGGTGTTCTTACGGTGTATAATGTTTATCAAAAATATGAAAGATATTACATCAAAAAAACACGGTAAAATGTTTCATTTATTTCAAAATAAAATTCCATTTGATTTGAACGTGTCTTCTCTGAACTTTTTTTTCTTCTCAAGACTTTTCGCACGGACTTATTTTCTCAGTGGTCGACTTGACTTTTTACGAGGAGCGATATTTGTTATAATTAACATTACTGCAAATATTTAATGAAGAAAACTAAAACGAAAATATCTCAAAATTACGTAATATTTTTTGCGTTTCCCGTACAAACTTTCTTGTATGCCGTGCACATCTAAAATGTGTACAAATCGAGCAGAATACGGCAAAATACGGCCGGTGACAGGTATGTAGGTACACCTATTTTTTAAAACGTGTTTTGAAACAAGCACTCTGAACTTTCTACGTTTATAACCAAACAGTTTATCTACTTATGTTTTGGCAGCCGGGCTCTGAACAACGTTGAATCGTTAGCATGGGATGCTAAGAGTGTTGCATGCGTCGGACGCATGCATATATGTACGTTTCACTGAGTTTTTGACTTTAAGGTAAGAGGCATTTGTTTCCAGAAACATCTGCAGATATTGACGAGTGTAATTTAGTGGCTTTGTGATAAAGTGTTTCCGTAAAGTGAAAGATAAAGTGTCATGAGCGCTACCGAGACTTCCTTTGCGAAAACTTAATGTAACTTAATGGAAAGTCCGCATTTAAAGATTCCCACATCACTTGTAGTGGATGTGAGCAGGGAAAATAAAGTACCTAGTCCTCATTGAACAAAATATACTCAAACCGAGCTGAATAGTAATTTGAAACTGAGCATATGTGCGGGAAAATCTCTTACCGGTGTAAAATACATATGGAGAGTCTTGTCCTTCAAATAAGCCTTTGGTCTTGGGGTCTAATCGTAACCACAGGCCGATGGCAAAGACAGCAGTGCCTGCGAGCTGAAGCAAACAAACAAACGAACGAGATTTTAGCTCATTTGGCATAATCCTAAACACAGGACACTTCATTTGATAAACTTGCTTGATCTAATTTAGTGCTTCCCTGACTATTAACCTTAGGCACATATTTTACGTTGGGAAATCTCATGACACACCACCCCCAAAAGGGTTTTCCAAAAAGTAAACATACCACCCCCATTAATATACTGCAAACTGTGAAATAAATAGATACATAACTAAATAAATGAATAAATAAATAAATATATACATAAATAATAATAATACATTAATAATACATTTCATTTTAAGCGCCTTTCAAAGTTCTCAAGGACACTTTACAGTCACAGACAAGCATAGGTATGATAATAAATAAAATACAATCACAAATAGAATACAATAAATAAAATAAAGTTATAAATGGAAATGTGTTTTTCTACTTTCATTCCTTTCATCACTTTGCTGCTGTGAAATGTAAATTTCTCCACTGTGAGACTAATAAAGGCATATCCAATCCAATAGAATGAAGACTATATAATTGCCAAGCGATGTGACAAAATGAAACTTTTCTGTAAATGGAACTCATCAAGTCTCATCAACATAGTTCTGGGCATGCAAGACTCCGGCAATGCTCGACTTTAGTCTCAATAAAACAACTCACTTAAACAGCGCCTTCCCATGAAGATAACACCAAAATAATGTTTTTTGTTCAAGCACTATATAAACCATTATGTTTGTCTTGCATTGTATTTTGGACAGCCACCCTCATTTCTAGCTCATACAACTCCAGACCCATATCATTTAGGAATTAACACTCTCTTTTCTGATGAAAGAAGAGAGTCCGAGGTTTCTTATGATGCATTGAATGTGTAACTGGCGGGAATATTGTCATTGGTTGCCATGACAACAAAAATATAAATTATTTGGTCTTGTTTTACCAAAGTGTTTAACGTTTCTATGTGAGCCTTTATATGTGTGTTTTTTTCTGAAAATCGTCTTCAATACTTTATTTATAATGTTTTATCATGATCACTTCCGCTTCTTTGTCATGTGTTTCGATGTACCAGAGTAATCGCTCGAGACAGAACGTGAGTAATTGCGAGAGAGAGAACGACAGTCTCAAGTCTACGTCGTCAAAGTTCATCTACTTTCGGTTTATAAGGTGCACACGGTATGTTATTAATTTGCTTATTTACTGTATGTCTTGTCGAACTTATTGAGAAAAAAACATGCGTGTGTAATATTCCATTGTGCAATTTTATTAAGAAAATTTCACATGTAAACATGAATACTTTTAACAAGTTACAACATATTTCTAGCAATAATCAAGTTTGTTCTTTGTTGTAGAGCATTGTGGCTTTTATGCTGTGGAGAAAAACTAATTTGAATTGGTGTTCTTACGGTGTATAATGTTTATCAAAAATATGAAAGATATTACATCAAAAAAACACGGTAAAATGTTTCATTTATTTCAAAATAAAATTCCATTTGATTTGAACGTGTCTTCTCTGAACTTTTTTTTCTTCTCAAGACTTTTCGCACGGACTTATTTTCTCAGTGGTCGACTTGACTTTTTACGAGGAGCGATATTTGTTATAATTAACATTACTGCAAATATTTAATGAAGAAAACTAAAACGAAAATATCTCAAAATTACGTAATATTTTTTGCGTTTCCCGTACAAACTTTCTTGTATGCCGTGCACATCTAAAATGTGTACAAATCGAGCAGAATACGGCAAAATACGGCCGGTGACAGGTATGTAGGTACACCTATTTTTTAAAACGTGTTTTGAAACAAGCACTCTGAACTTTCTACGTTTATAACCAAACAGTTTATCTACTTATGTTTTGGCAGCCGGGCTCTGAACAACGTTGAATCGTTAGCATGGGATGCTAAGAGTGTTGCATGCGTCGGACGCATGCATATATGTACGTTTCACTGAGTTTTTGACTTTAAGGTAAGAGGCATTTGTTTCCAGAAACATCTGCAGATATTGACGAGTGTAATTTAGTGGCTTTGTGATAAAGTGTTTCCGTAAAGTGAAAGATAAAGTGTCATGAGCGCTACCGAGACTTCCTTTGCGAAAACTTAATGTAACTTAATGGAAAGTCCGCATTTAAAGATTCCCACATCACTTGTAGTGGATGTGAGCAGGGAAAATAAAGTACCTAGTCCTCATTGAACAAAATATACTCAAACCGAGCTGAATAGTAATTTGAAACTGAGCATATGTGCGGGAAAATCTCTTACCGGTGTAAAATACATATGGAGAGTCTTGTCCTTCAAATAAGCCTTTGGTCTTGGGGTCTAATCGTAACCACAGGCCGATGGCAAAGACAGCAGTGCCTGCGAGCTGAAGCAAACAAACAAACGAGATTTTAGCTCATTTGGCATAATCCTAAACACAGGACACTTCATTTGATAAACTTGCTTGATCTAATTTAGTGCTTCCCTGACTATTAACCTTAGGCACATATTTTACGTTGGGAAATCTCATGACACACCACCCCCAAAAGGGTTTTCCAAAAAGTAAACATACCACCCCCATTAATATACTGCAAACTGTGAAATAAATAGATACATAACTAAATAAATGAATAAATAAATAAATATATACATAAATAATAATAATACATTAATAATACATTTCATTTTAAGCGCCTTTCAAAGTTCTCAAGGACACTTTACAGTCACAGACAAGCATAGGTATGATAATAAATAAAATACAATCACAAATAGAATACAATAAATAAAATAAAGTTATAAATGGAAACGTGTTTTTCTACTTTCATTCCTTTCATCACTTTGCTGCTGTGAAATGTAAATTTCTCCACTGTGAGACTAATAAAGGCATATCCAATCCAATCCAATAGAATGAAGACTATATAATTGCCAAGCGATGTGACAAAATGAAACTTTTCTGTAAATGGAACTCATCAAGTCTCATCAACATAGTTCTGGGCATGCAAGACTCCGGCAATGCTCTACTTTAGTCTCAATAAAACAACTCACTTAAACAGCGCCTTCCCATGAAGATAACACCAAAATAATGTTTTTTGTTCAAGCACTATATAAACCATTATGTTTGTCTTGCATTGTATTTTGGACAGCCACCCTCATTTCTAGCTCATACAACTCCAGACCCATATCATTTAGGACTTAACACTCTCTTTTCTGATGAAAGAAGAGAGTCCGAGGTTTCTTATATGCATTGAATGTGTAACTGGCGGGAATATTGTCATTGGTTGCCATGACAACAAAAATATAAATTATTTGGTCTTGTTTTGTCAAAGTGTTTAACGTTTCTATGTAAGCCTTTATATGTGTGTTTTTTCTGAAAATCGTCTTCAATACTTTATTTATAATGTTTTATCATGATCACTTCCGCTTCTTTGTCATGTGTTTCGATGTACCAGAGTAATCGCTCGAGACAGAACGTGAGTAATTGCGAGAGGGAGAACGACAGTCTCAAGTCTACGTCGTCAAAGTTCATCTACTTTCGGTTTATAAGGTGCACACGGTATGTTATTAATTTGCTTATTTACTGTATGTCTTGTCGAACTTATTATAATATTAAATGTTGTTTTTAAATGTCCTTTAGTTTTCAAGGTGTTCCAGGTGTTTCACAATAAACGTTTGTGACATCAGTACGAAGCGTCATACAGTTACAGAATGTTTATGTAGTCCTTTACTCAATATTCTGTGGCTCCTGGAATTCAAGTGACAATGACAAAAACCCTGGCGCTGTACTGGGCCCATTTTTGCATGTCTGACAGTGAATGACTTAATGAACTTGTTGTTTTGGCGCTTAGGTTGTGTTGGCATACGTAATATAACATATACTTTATGTTCGTGTTTGTGTGTGTTTGTGTGTGTGTGTGTGTGTGTGTGTGTGTGTGTGTGTGTGTGTGTGTGGTTTTGCCGCAATTCCTCCAGCAGATAGTAATCTATGCGCAAAGCCATTTTGATTTGAGCTCACATGCTTGAACATGACTGTCGAACTTAACATTCACTGACAGTGAACACATGCCATAAATGGAAACACGCTGATCTGTAACGTGTAACCGTACTGTATGCTTCTCCTTCATTTTGACACACAAAAAAAACATTGAAGAACCCACGTCTCCTCTTTTGAGTCTAAACTAGCGCTTAAACTCAACCTAAGTCACAGGGGAAAAAAAGAACACCTACCCAGAAGAACAAGTTGAATATAAACATGAGATACTTGATGCACTTGATCCCCCCAACAACAGCCATGCTGACGGATTAGTTAACAAAGTTGATAATCCAAGGAGGAAGCAGTGTTGTGAAGCGAGCGTGAAGTGAAAATAAAAACTAGAATGAGGTGTGTGGAAGTGAAAGCGTTCTGAAAACGACACGCCTTTTGTTGCCTGACTGCACACTTGGGGAGTGGCGAGAACATTAGGGCCTACTCAACAAACTGGTCTCCCGATTTAAAGCCTGCCCATGTTCCTTCCTCCGTTTGTTCTACGCTTGCATAGATTCCGCCTATGATGACTCCTGTGCGAGAAGCTGCAGGCAGTTAGCTAAGATATATATATATATATATATATATATATATATATATATATATATCGATATATATATATATATATATATATATATATATATATATATATATATATATATATATATATATATATATATATATATGTGTGTGTGTGTGTGTGTAGGTAGATAGATAGATAGACAGATAGATAGATAGATAGATAGATAGATAGATAGATAGATAGATAGATAGATAGATAGATAGATAGATAGATAGATAGATAGATAGATAGATCGATAATAATAATAGCTGGTATGTTCTTTCAAGAAGTAATGTCCACTTTGATGATCTGTGAATCGTATTGATGAAACACAGTAAAATCAATCCATTGAGCAATTGTATGTTCTTTATACATCATGCTTATTTTGAAAAACGTCTGAACTATATTAATCAAAACTCATAAAAATATTGCTCAATATATCACTCTGTAAATAATATTCCATCTACTGGAAAATGTATAATAGATAAATAGATGACAGAATGATACATATTCATATTTGTGGCCCAAGTTCAAGTATTGCATTCTATTTGTGATTGTATTTTATTTAGTATAGTACCTATGCTTGTCCCTGAGAGCTTTGAAAGGCGCTTAAAATGTAATGTATTATGATTATTATAAAATTAGTTTCACTTTTAGAACCGATAAGCTACCGGATACAAATTCCTTGTGTGTTCTACATACTTGGCAATAAAGATGATTCTAATTCTGAAATTAAGTGTTTTCCATGTTTTCTATTCATATGATTCATCTGAATATTTTTAGCAGTGTTTATTTCCACAGTGGATTACTTCTGCTTTCACACACACGTACACACACACACACACACGCGCGCGCACACACACACACACACACACGATGCCTTTCTTCCCTGTGATGCCTCGTTGTGGGCCTTTCTATCAATAACTGCAAAACTGAAAATCACCATAAAAGGCCAAATCTTTTCAGCCCCCCCCCCCCCCACATGCACACACTGAGTTTAACATATACTGTTCAAAATAAACAAACACCCCCACATGGGACACACCCCTTAGGTTTACTGGGACACTGAGACATAAATAGCGTGCATGAGAGCCTAAATACAGTGTCGTCACACACGTTTCACACAAAGACATACACGATCTCTCTCTCTCTCTCTCTCTCTCTCTGACATGCGCACTGCTCTTGGCCACGTGACCGTGCACAACAATCAATAAATGACAGGCTGTGTAAATAATTAACCCTCTCTAGTCGCCTCTAAAATCAGTTTTGAATGCAGAACGTGTAAACGGTCGGGGTGCTCCGTGGAAATGGGTCACTTGGCCACTGGGGAGGATTACAACCAACAATAGCAACCCCGCTGGGTTTACACACACGCCTGGGATTATAGTGTAAATCCGGTGAAAATCTTGAAATCATAAAAAGAATCATAACAATAACGATCTTTACCCACTTGGGACACCCTGCGACAATACGGGCATATTTCCACTCGGGACCCACGCCACACAGACCTCGAAAGCACGAGCAAAATAGATTCTAGTTTTTAAACACACTCACCCAGAAGACTAGGTTGAAGGCGAACATCAAATATTTGATGCACATCTCTCCTCCGGATAGCGCCGCCATGACGACGAACAACGACGACGATAAAACTCGTGAATGCAGGAGAGGATTCGAACCGGCGTGGTCGTCCAGTCAAGCGCTTCTCCACTCGTGACGCTGCTGGTGCGCGTTGGTCGTGGTCCGTCCGGCTGAAAAAAAAACCAGCCCAGCGCAAAAGGCGGACTGCACTAAATTCTCAGTTTTTTTTTAATATATAGTGGCTGTCAATGCACTCCGTCGCTTTTCAAGAGTCGGTTACAATTACGTTATTCAGACTCGTTCGTTTAAATCGGTCGCACGACCTGTTGACGTCATCACCCTGTCGTAAAATAAATCGCGAGCACGAATCGCTGACAAGGGCTACACAGTAATCCCTCCTTTTTCGCGGTAAACGGGGACCAGGACCCCCGCGATAGACAAAAATCCGCGAAGTGATACATGTCAAGTTTCACAAATCATAAATCGGGAGATTTTCGTAGTCGCGACTCTGTAGTGCGTATTAAAATAATGTGAGCGTTACAAAAGTGTAAATTAGAAGTAAATAAAACATAAACATGCTTTCATTGTTTATTTATACATTGAAATAGTATAAAAATGTATTTTATTTTGCACATTTTCTTTTGTTTCACCTTACAAATGTACTGTCTGTATTGTGTCAAAAGTTGCTTCATAAAGTGAGTATTGTGAGTACATATGGTGGTCAAAACGGGAGTATCCCGTCCAAATTGGGAGACGTAACTTGTATGGTGAAGTACAGTTATATTTAATAACCCATAAAACACAGGGGGTATGGAGAGAATGTGAAAACTCCACACAGGAAAGCTGGAGACGGAATTGAACCTTTCACCTCTGCACTGTGAGGCAGGTCAAACGCCATGCCAGAACATTTAGTACTATATTCTCATCAGTTGCCCGCAATGCACTGTAAGGTTTTTAGAATGTATTTGTTTCCGCCAGCCTGAAAAAGAAATCTGACCACGATATCCCTGTCCCTTTGACTTTAAATCTGACCTAGACCTGATCCTTTCCTGTTCATAAAAGGATGTCTTAATTTGCTTACACGGTTGTATCGTAGCCTATGGAAATGTTGACCAGGAAATGTTTTAGTCTTCCTGTCAGAGATGTTCGGTCGGACACTGTGAACATAGGCTCAAACACAGGAAGATTGTATTTTACTGCCGACAGGGGACGTAGCCATGCATGACAAACGCCCAACCTCTGCAGCCCTTTGCCAAGCTATTTATTGAGAGTATATGCAAATTCATAGGACAACCGACACCTCCGGACAAGTTGTGTCCATAATTTGTAAAATCACTTCAAATGACTTCTACTGAGCGTATTTTCCAAAGATTCCACGGCATATAGCTATATTTTACGGTTTAAGACTCGCGCTGAATATTCAGGAAGTCTTGTTTTCGAATTGATGACGATGCCTGACGTGACGTCACGTCTGGAACACCCCTGACCGAGAAAGCGACACACAATGCATTTTGGGTACTTTGTTTGGTCTGAAAACATCGTGTTGATGGCGAAATTAGAAGGAAAAACACATAAATAACGCAATGGTGAATTGTTGTGTGTCACACCAAGACTACCAATTGCGGAAACACCATAAAAATGGACACAAATGCCCAGCAGACAAATCAGCCAATTTCCAACGGAGCTTATGCGCCATCTTGTGCATTTTCTGGGACGCTACATTGGAGTCCAGACGGCTCAAATTGATACGGAAGGACTTCTTTAATCGATTGCAAACATTTATGCTTTCCTCTTCAGAACTATTTGAATCATATTAATAACTGGACCAGTAACAAGAAAGCATCTTCGCCGAATCTGAACTCCGTGAGGCCATTGTTTTGATTCTGAAGCAAGGCATGACGTCCTGGCGGGACTTTCTGAAAATCCCCAGTTCTGAGGTCGTTTTGTGGCAGTTTTGGGACACTTTAACTCGTTTTTATTTGTGTTATGCATTTGACTAAAAATATCAACCTGCGTGTTTTGGGTATTTTAGATGCTATAAAACGATTTTCTGGTGTCAGTTAGGAAACAAAAAAATGGTGTCGGTTGTCCTTTAAGTGATACATTAGTAAAACATAGTCTTCTTTTTTTTAAATACCACGCCCCTGGACGTCCCAAGCACCAACAAATATAAAACAACAGAACATAGACATTTTAACTGGTTGTCCTTTCCATGAACTGATAGATTTGTAACCTGTCTAATGATTTCTTCCTGTGAAGGAATTTATCAAGTCATAAATTAGTCCGAGGCCAGATCTCCTACATGAAGATGACAGTATAACAGTTCACCTCAGATTGGCCCCAAATTTTCTGTGATTCCATTGTGGGCCTTCTAAGCATGAAAGTTTTAAATATGATAACTTCTTTTCTGTCTATTCTCTATCACTTCCCACCAGGCTCCTGATTCTTTTCCCAACTGATAGGTGATTTTTTCCCCTCCTCCATGTTTTCCAAATAACTACTTCCCATTGTTTTCATGCAAGTTTTGGCATCAATTCGTCACATGTTTGTCATGTGTGACTACCAAACTCTGAGTTCTTGCGTGAGATATCTTCCCCGACAGTGTTTTGTAACACCATTGTTTGGGTTGGCACTGGTGCAGGTTTGTACCAGCAAGCTAATCACTCAGCCAGACCATCAGTGGGTACATCCTGGTATTGTCTCACTGTTGCGGTGTGATGGTGTCGCTCTACATGTACCGAGTGATATTCTGGCCTTCTTGACAAAACCTGATGTTGGTTCGGGTAGGAGGGATGTTAAGGCCACGATAACAGAGTGGGAAGGGCTTTTACTTGATATAAATGAACTTTTGAGTGAGGCATTTTAGAAGTTTTGGACTACAGTCTCAGTTGAGCTTGTTACGTGACAGAGCAAAACACAGTTTCCGCCATGTAAATCCTGGAATTGCGGCATTTTAGGGCGATTGTAAGCGTTTGTTTTTTTTAACTTTCTTTTTTCTTACAAGATTTGTGGATTATCTAAGTGTGGAACCATGGAGGTACAGTACTCAAGTTTTAAGAATCAATTTAAGAGGATCACTGGATGAAACATGTTGTATTTGTGTTTCAGTTATGTGCCAGTCGTTGTTTGAGAGGAATTTGGCTTCTGCTGCAACTGACAGGTAGGTGAAAAAAAATCATTGTTAACTCATTCACTTCCATTTACAAGCTTATTCAGGAATTGAAAATACTGTATGACGTAGAGCGCCATTCCCGAATTTGTTCGGGTTTTGTGTTTTTTTTTATGCTTGGGTGCAGATAAAGCGCTGACCATGGCCTCTGTCATGGCTTCTGGCAATGTTTTTTTCCCCTTCCACAAGGTCGCAGCATTTCCCTTTTTTCTATGTTAGCGCTTTGTTCCAGCTTCAGCTGTTGTTAAAGCGCAATATAAACCAATATGTGTGTATTGCATTGTACTTTGGACAGCTGGCCTCATTTCAAGCTCATATAACTCCAGATCCATAGAATTTAGGTATTAACTTTTTGTATGTGTGTAGAGAGTTGAAGGTTCCTAACAGTGTATTGAATGTTTATGTAGTCCTAAAAGTCAATATTCTGTGGGTCCTGGAATTCGAGTGAGAATGACAAAAATCCTGCAACTGGAGTGGACACATTTTTGCACATGTCTGGCAGTGAATGAATTAATGCACATTGACTCTTGTCCATTATTGTGGATTTGCATGTCAGTATTTATTTTATTATTTGTGTCCTGCAAATGAATGGCAAACAGTCCAGGGATTACCCCCATTTCACGCCGCAAGTCGGCTGGGGTTGGCTTGATCTTACCTGCAACCACAAGGCTATATAAAATAAATAGAAATTTTCGGTATATCATAATTACGTATTTATTAGATTTCTTGTCAATGTAATTTGGAAATGGTGAATTAGAATGTCAATAAAAGACATTTCAATCGAAAAAAAATGTATTATTTTTTTATGGGGGACACTGATTAGCTGTGGCGACCCCTTGAAGGAAAAAGCCGAAAGGAAAAGAAGAAGATCCATTTATTTATCCATTATTTATTTATTTATTTATTTATTTTTGTAGCGATGTGGATAAATTCACAAATTAATCTCATCTTTTTCGGGCCAAACCGACACTGAATCCAGACAATGAATAAGGATTTCAGTTGAATCGATATTTGTGTTATATTTGAATTCAAAATATATACCATATTTCACAATATTTTGTACAAAACAATCCAGAAAGTTAAGTCTATTGACTCAATAAGCGGCTCAGTCCATTTTTGTGGATTTTTCCTCACTTGAGGCCTCCCTAAGGACCCATTCAAGTATGAGACCACGCAAAAGAGACTCCATGCAAAATATAGTTTTCCATTGTTAAACTGTAAAATGTCATTTTGAAATCTGAACAAGAATTTTGGGTAAGATGTGTGTTGTTGTGAATGTGTGTGTGTGTGTGTGTGTGTGTGTGTGTGTGTGTGTGTGTGTGTGTGTGTGTGTGTGTGTGTATGTGTGTGTTCAGCATGCACGGCAGGTATGAGGGGGAGATGCAGCCTCTTTGGACGACACCACATTCACACCTTTGATGGGGTTTTGTACGACTTTCCTGGCGACTGCAGCTACCTGCTGGCTGGGGACTGCAAACGCCGTTCCTTCACGTTGTTGGGTGGGTGAAACCGTAAAAAAAAACAAAACTATTGAGCATTTATGGACAAACTACGCACAGACTGATCATGAACATTACTTTTTTGGAATTAATAGCACTTTGAGTGTGTCTATCAAATTAATTGTAATGGCACTCTGTGTCAGTGTGCTTCATTTTGGTGCGGTTTAAAGGACAACCTACGTCACTTTTTTCTTTCTTAACTGACATGAGAAAAACGTTTTATAGCATCTAAAATACCCAAAACATGCAGTATGATATTTTTATTCAAATGCAAAACAATAAAAATGACTTAAAGTGTCCAAAATCTGCAAAAAATTGAGCTGCGAATTGGGCATTTTCAGAAAGTCCCGCCTCCAGTTCATGACGACACGCCAAGACGTCTTGCATTGCTGCAGAATCAAAACAATGGCTTCAGATTCGGAGAATATGCGTTCTTGCTACACATCAAGTTATGAATATGATTCAAATAGTTCTGAAGAGGAAAGCATACATGTTTGCAATCGATTAAAGAATTTATTCCGTGCCATTATGAGGCAACATTGAGGGGAGATGTCTCAATGAAAAAGAGGCACGAAATGGCCACCTCCTGTGGCCACCTCCGTTTCCACAGGCGGATAAATTCCTTATATGGAGCTTGGATGCCATCTTATGGCGGCTTTTGGGCGCAACACGAGGTCCCCAGACCAAAGAAGTACAGCAAAATACATTGACGTGATGGAAGGACCGCTACAATGCGTTTTTTTTAGGTCAGGGGCGTTCCTTTAGTGACATCACGTACGGACTCGTCACCAACTCAAAAACAAGACTTCCTGAACATTCAGCGCGAGTCTTAAAACATAAAATATAGCTATATGCGGTGGAATCTTATTAAAATACGCTCAGTAGAAGTCATTTGAAGCCATTTTACAAATTATGGACACAACTTGTCCGGAGACGTCGGTTGTCCTTTAAGTCAAACAAGGTGCCGTGTGATTCTCCTGCAGGTGATTTTGTTGGGGGCAAAAGAACTGGAGTCACTTTATTTCTTGGGGAGGTTTTTGAGCTGCATCTGTCTGTCGATGGAAGATTATCACAGGGAGAAAACAGGTAATGCGGTCTTTTACTTGAATAGATTGATTGGCTGCAAAAATGAAAATAAAATAAAATAAAATATAAACATAAAAAAAACAAAATACAAAATACAAAAAAAATACAAAATACAAAATAATAAATAAAATAAAGACTAAAACTAACAGCTACGTTCAAATCATTGGCTTAAATTTGCCGTGGTGTGTCGCATTTCGCTGTGCAGAAGTAGGTTTGACTGGTTTGATGGTAGATTCGTTGATGAATTCGGGCCATCGTACTGCTAGTTACATGAGGTCAATATTATACTGCCCCAAAACACAGAAAATTCCCCATAGTTGACAAAAATTCATGACACTTCCTCATACTAACCACCGGACGGCAAGGAAAACTTCAGTTATGCCAATAAAAAGGGTTCCTTTCATTTTCTTTAAAGGGGGCGTGCTAGACATTAGGAGTGTCCACCTCCATCCCACCCCCAAAAAAGTAATTTTATCCGGTTTTAGATGCGTTAGGAGGGAAACAATTAAAATTCAATGCCAAATCAATCCTATAGTTCATTCAATAAGTCATTGACTGCCATTCACTAATTTGTTTGGGGTTGGTTTTCTCATACTTGGGTGCCGATAAAGCGCTGGCCATGTTTTTTGTCTTTTCCACAAGGGGGCAGTATTTCCCCTTTTTCCATATTCACGCTTTGTTCCAGCTTCTGCTGCTGTTCAAGTGCTATACAAACCGATATGCATGGATTACATTGTATTTTGGACAGCCACCCTCATTTCAAGCTCATATAACTCCAGACCCGTATAATTTCGGAATTAACTTGTTTTTCTGGTAAAAGAAGAGAGTCTAAGCTTTCTAACGCTGTATTGAATGTTTATGTAGTTCTACAACTCAATATTTTGTGGGTCCTGCAATTCAAGTGACAATGAGAAAAACCCTGGCACTGGGATGGGCACATTTTTGCACGTCTGGCAGTGAATGAGTTAATTGATTGCTATCATAAACCTGCAATCAAAAAAAGCTCACTTACTAACTGTTTGTTTGTCACCTTGCAGACTTTCTCTGCCGTACGCATCACACTCTGTGTTTGCCGGCCAGGAGCTGGGCTTCTACAAGCTATGGAGCGACGAGTTTGGCTTCACTGTGACCATCGATAACGCAGCCAACGTCGCATTGACACTCGCCAAACACCACGCCAATCACACCTGTGGGCTATGTGGTAACTTCAATGCGGCGGTAGCTGATGAGTACACCGCTCAAGAAGGTACAGTACTGTACATCCATGCTCACGTGTGTGGATGGCGGTTCAAGCACGTACATTTTTTGTTTTCCATGGAATTTCGGAAATGGTACTGAGTCACCGGGGTTTTGAAACAGGAAGAAAAGTTATTCCATACAGGAAAAGATAACAGGTTAAAGAAAAAAAAATCACAACAAAAAGTGCAGCAGCAGCTTGAGATTAATGAGGAAGCTGTCAATGTTTTTTTACGTATTGTTTATCATTTCAGGATTCCTCACGGAGGACAGCTATGACTTTGCAAATTCATGGGCGGTGAAAGGGGCAAATCAAGCCTGCACAAGGGTCTCTGTTCCCAGTCTGTCTTGCAACAGTTCCAAAGACACTTCAGAGGTCAATTTCTCACACACATGCATACACATCAAAACTGTAAATTTACACTTGGCAACACGTTTTGATTTGACGTGTCTTGATTCACGCGATTCTCAATTGGTACTACAAATGGCCACAATAACATTCAAATCAACCAAGATGCAATTTCATCACTCATATACCACTCAATAGCTATGTGGCTGGCTAGCTATCTATTACTGATATGGCCATCTATCTATCTATCTATCTATCTATCTATCTATCTATCTATCTATCTATCTATCTATCTATCTATCTATCTATCTATCTATCTATCTATCTATCTATCTATCTATCTATCTATCTATCTATCTATCTATCTATCTATCTATCTATATCTATCTATCTATCTATCTATCTAGCTGGCTGGCTATCTATTGGCTATCTATTAGCTATCTATTAGCTATCTATTGTCTATCTATTAGCTAGCTAGCTTTGTATCTATTTGAGTTACTTCCGGGTTGAGTGAACGCTGGCACGTGTTGCTGCCACTGCTCACTCACAGAAAAACTGATCCTGTGACTGTAAATTGACCTTGAGGGTTTTGAAAGGCGCTTATAAATTAGATGTATTATGTATAATAATAATAATATAATAATAATAATAATAATAATAATAATAATAATAATAATAATAATAACAAAAAGTAAAAAAAAAAAAAAAGTTAAAGTGGAGAGGATCAAAGCCTCCTTTACACCAGTGGATCACGGACGTCATGGTGGAATGTGCACGTCTGCTACAAGCTAAATGTTGAACACGAAGCTGTAGCATCCATTGACGAAAAGAGACTGTCTCATAGCTCCTGTCCCACGCAAATCCGCTTCAATTCCGAGACGCTACAAAAACAACCACAAAAAAAAACAAGGCTCGTGAGAGCACTTGCTACCTATGACTATCAAGATGGCTGGCTACTCGGGCGCCATTTTGGATTTCAGTCCTGATAATATAACATCTTTCTGCAGATTCTGTCTAGCTGTAGCGTGCTGCAAACATCTTCCGTGTTCCTATACTGCGCCCATTTGGTATCCGCCGAGGCGTTCCTGTCCCTGTGCCAGGAGGAGGCGTGCCACTGCGGCCAGGGTGACAGCGAAGACTGTTACTGTCCAGTCCTTCTGGAGTACGCCCGCACGTGTCATGCCCACGGGATGCTTTTACGTGGGTGGCAGCAGGAAAGTGAATGCTGTAAGTCGACAAAACATTTACGGTTAGAGCAAATTGGGAACAGGCTGGACTGTAAATTGTGAAAATGTGTACGTACTATTGGGGTGATTGTTTTATGCATTATTTTGTAAGTCAAGAATATTGACTTTTATTGTGGTTTACATGGGACAATTTAAAAATTTGGTTCTGACTTAATCAAGCATCATGGAATTTCACCAATTTCCGGGCCGAATAAAATGATGTGGCGGGCCAGATTTGGCTCCCGGACCTTGACTTTGACACCTGTGCACTATATAAATCAATATGCATGTAATGCATTGTATTTTGGGCAGCCGCCCTCATTTCAAGATCATAAATCCAGTCCCATACAATTTAGGAATTAACTCTCTTTTTCTGATTAAACAAGAGAGCCTCAGGTTTCTTACGCTGCATTCAATGTTAATGTAGTCCTAAAACTCAATATTCTGTGGGTCCTGGAATTCAAGTGACAATGATAAAAACCACGGCACTGGAGTGGACACATTTTTGCAGTGAATGAGTTAAGAACAAAACTTTGTACAGTACTTTTTTACTTTTTCACTTCATAACCCTGAAAACAATCGCTTATTTGTGTCTGTGTGAGAACAGTCCCCAAATGTCCCATTGGAATGCACTACAGTGAATGCACCAAGTCCTGCTCCACAACCTGCCATAGTCTCAACATTCAGGAGGTCTGCAAAGAAGATTGTGTGGATGGTTGCACATGTCCTGGTACAGTATATCCCCTGCATACTGCCCCCCAATCCCCCTTCGGCTACTAGTCTTAGCGTGTTTAAATCTGTGTGTGCTTTTCAGTGGGGAAAGTGCTGGATGGCAATCGCTGCGTGGAGGTGTCTCAATGTTCCTGTGTACACATGGGACGACATTTCCCGCCGGGTTCGACGATCTCTCAGGACTGCAATACCTGGTGAGTGGATGCACACATTTGCAGAATGTGTGCATCCAAATCAATCACATCAAATGTGTTATTTAATAACCAGATTTTGTTTTTGTTCTCCCACGCAGTGTGTGTCGACATGGATCATGGGAATGCACCAATGAAGGTTGCCCTGGTGAGTGACATTCAATTATGGTTAATTTACACTTCGTGACTCCAGTGATGTAATCCTAGTTTTCGTTTTTTCTTCTTCTCTCGTGTCAAAATTGCATAACTAAGCCTATGTTGCCCAAGAAGTCTGTTGTACGAACGATCCAAATTGAACCTCACCCCACCATGGCGGTTTAGTGAAGGACTTTGCTGTTTTATGAAAATAGCTTCTTTTACTCCCCTTTCAAACTATCTATTTTATTTCGCTAAGATTTTAACGTCATTGTCGTCAAATGAGTGGTTGCTAGCTTTTCGGTGCATATGTACTGCCGATTTAGGCCCACTCGATTTATCCCTGTGATGTTGTCTCCTTAGGCAACATAGTCTTAGTTATGCTGATGAGGTGATACCAGAGCAAATGGGGCAATCAGACCAGTCCTAGACCTCATACTCAGGCAGGTCAAGAGAAGTAATCAGTCAGGACAATAGAAGTTATCAGTGTAGCCGCAGGGAGTAGTCCTCTGCTCCCCCCCAACCTGAGAGCAGGGACCAATCATAGCAGAGTGGACAGTAGGGATAAATATAGGGCCAAAACTACCTGCAAAAGACTTTAGTTCACTGACGAAGCATTTTGGATAAGAAGCGAAACATCGACACCTTCAAAGACGGACAGATGACGGCTGAAGAAACCTTTTCATCGATGGACCACTCCTGTACGACTGAGAGCTTACACAGACGCAATCAAGCTATGGCTATGTACAAAACCTGATTCATTCTACATTATTTTTAACTGAAAAAAAAATCCATGATGCACTGAACTCGTGATAAGTGATAAGTAGCAGGTGATCACTGTAGTCTGTAAACTGACAACATGAAAAGCTCTCCACTATACTAACCGTTGTCCCTGAAAGGGTTACGTTGTATAAGTGTCAAAATCAGAACGAATCAGAAATCCTTTAATCGTCCCACAATTTTGGAACGAAAAAGAATTACATTCGAACACTGTCCCAATGGAGCATAACACAGGCCTTTAATCATTAGGCTAACTGCGATAAACAAATGTGATTATTATATGGACTTTATTGCATTGAGAGAATCTTTTGCTCATCACTTGTTGATAAATGTAGTAACTAAATCAGACAAAACATCTGGTCTGTATGATGCAGTTCTTGTCGTGTTCGTCATTTTTATGCCTACTATTTACCTTGGCTACTGCGACTTCATCTGGTGTGTAGGTGAATGCCTGGTGGTGGGTCAGTCCCACTTCAAGACCTTTGACAACAAATTCTTCACCTTCAGTGGCCCGTGTCAGTACCTGCTGGCCAGAGACTGTGACGGACAGGACTTCTCTGTCATTATTGAAAATGTGCAGGTAATGGAGACACAGAGATGTTTACAAATGATAGGAACATATTGTACTTTAGTACCTTGTGATCACAAGAAATCTGTCTTGTCCTTCCCTGGACATGATAGAAAGTAAAAAGCATTAACACTGGCATTTTTTTAAATATTAAAAAAAATACTAATAATAACAATAATAATACATTTTATTTCAAGCACCTTTCAAATCTCTCAAGGACACTTTACAGTCACAAACAAGCATAGATACGGTAATAAATAAAACACAATAATAAATAGAAACAAAAGATAAAGCTACACGGAAAATGCAATTTGAAATAGGTGGGTTTTGAGATGGGATTTGAAGGTGGGAAGAGAATCAATGTTACGAATGTTGGGAGGAAGTGACTTCCAGAGTTTAGGGGCAGAGCGGCTGAAAGCTCTGTCCCCCATTGTGCTGAGATGGGCAGGGGGCACACAGAGGTAGAGGGAGGAAGAGGATCTGAGGGAACGAGATTATTAGTCACAATGGGATCCCCAAAAATAGCCGGATATACAGACACTCCCCTACTTACGAACATTTGAGTTACGAACAACGGTACATACGAACATTTTTGTCGTAACATATGTAGTATTCTCTCCAGTTGTACATGTACCTAGCTTTATAGAGCATATATTTTATTAAATGTTTATTTTTCAGTACAAACCAATACTTAGGTTACTTATACAAGCCTCAAACATACTTATATAAACCTTAGACATACTTATATAAGCCTTAAACATACATTCCATACGAAATACAGCCTAGCATTGAAGCAATTTAGGAACGAAGTCACCTTACGAACGATCGTTCGGAACGTATCTCGTTCGTAAGTATTGTGTGTCAGTATTACAAAATGGTGCTCAGGATGTCTCACAATCCTCCACAACTTTCCAAACATGATGGCTAAGATAGACGGTATCACATTACGTAAGAAGTCGCAAAACATTTTTGGCAGGGTAATAACTCAGCATTTTCTTGGTGTCACTCTGGGTGTATGCCTGACAGCTGATTATTGACCTTTCTTTCAGTGTGCAGATGATCAAGAGGCTGTGTGTACACGTTCTGTGACCCTCAGTCTTTCTTCGTTGGAGGACATGACAGTAAAGCTGAAGCACGGAGGAATGGTTTCTGTCAACGGCATGGATATCCAAACCCCAATGCACCATGGTAGGCATTTTGATGGGGAACAGCTGCCTTTTGTCACTCAAAACTATGACCTGTAAGAGTGTGTGGTGTACTTCAGATGACGAGCACAACAGAGAACACACATATTCATTCCATAACTTTTTGCTTTGTCATTTTTATTGTGGCGAATGACTTGTGAGACAACAAACACTCAAAACAAACAATTGCTCCTATTGAATGTGGCCTCATTAAGGCCTGGATTTGCTCGTGCCCATACCAAGGAGAGGTAAGGTAAACCCTATAATAATGACAAAGTCCTTATACAGTGAGACCTCAACTTACGAACTTAATTGGTTCCCAGACAGAGTGTGTAAGGCAAAAAGTGTGTATCTCAAAAAACAATTTCCCATAGGAAACCATTAAAATGGGAATAATCCGTTCCCGGGTTTCCATAAAATATACTTTTCAACTAAATAAGCCTTAAAACTATACACAACATACCTTATTCTATGTATAGTAAATGTGCTATTGTATTGTAATGAAAGAAATACACTGAATTGTATCATAAAGTCACTTTATTTACATTTGTGACGGTCATTTATGGCTTGATGGAATGGCGTTGGAGGTTGAAGGTCAAAGGGAATTGCTGTTTGGAAAGAGAGGCACATTACATGAGGACTGTAATTAAAGAAATAAACTGTGCTGTAAAATAAAGTTTTATTTACCTTTTTGATGGTCGTTGATGGCTTATGGAAAGAGAGACACCTTCCATAAGGACTGTTGGTAACTTAACCTCTGGTGCTGTTCGGTTGTGTGCTTCCGCCGAAGATCACTCCGCCAGCCGTGGTGGGTGTGTATTATGAAAATAGTGCTTATTATAAGGTTTAATTTTCATAAATTTGACGTTTGTAAGACGAAAAGTTTGAAAGTTAAGGTGTTTGTAAGTTGAGGTCTCACTGTATTTGTGATAAAAATGTCCCGACTTTGTAATTAAAATAAAGGGGCATACTTTCGACATTGATGCTTCTGGATTATAGGTCACTTGCATATCCAGAGATCTGTGCAGTCATCTGTGCTCCTGAAGTATGGCGATAACCTGCGTCTTGACTGGGATGGGAGGGGCCGTGTGCTATTAAAGGTGTATACAAACAGCCTTTTTTTTAGTTAATTTGTGTCAAGAAGTTTGGCAGTTTTGAAATGTTACTCACCGTGTTTTTGTAGCTGGGCCCACGCTGGGCAGGACGGACTTGTGGCCTATGTGGTAACTACAACGGTAACCAAGGCGACGACTTCTTGTCTGCATCTGGGCTGGTTGAGGCGGGCCCGCTGGCTTTTGGTCAATCCTGGAGAATCAACGGCGACTGCAAGTCTGCCCACACAGTTGCGACAGATCCTTGTGCCATCAACCCTAAAAGAGGTGGAAACACATTCACACATTGTGTGACTCAGACACACATCAACACGACAGTGAACTCTCATTATTTTCAGACTTTCGAGACCAAGAATTTCCACACATTGTAATAAACCCTAAATGTATCCATGGTGAAGTTTCACCAAACTTATATTTACACACATAACAACCCACGCACAATTCATTTTCTTAACAACATACAAAGATCATAATACTATGTCGCTTACATGCTCGACCCCGATAACGACGTGACGATTTGCCAGGGTTTTGGCGCCTACTTGTGGAATTTTTACACATGACATAAAGAATGCCAAAATATACGACAGACATACCTACGTATTTTTAGTGGTGATTAATATTAATGTAATTATTATTATTATTAATGTTGTTGTTTTTTTTTATAAATTTAATGTATTTATGTCAAAACTTTGAAATGACACGCCTTTTTGCGAGTGCGCTGCACTCAAACCGGAAGTAGCACACACACCGATAACTTATATACAATATAAGTTATATATTGTATTATATTACAATACAAAAATGTCACAATATGACAAGAGTCACAGAAATAAACGTGATTGTATTGGTTTAATGTATTCCTAAACTACAATTTGACCTGATCTTTTTTATTCAGTTCGTTTTGCAGAAGAAGGCTGCTCGATGATGACGTCAGACGTGTTCGCCCCGTGCCACTTCCTGGTCAATTCGGCTCCATTCCAGCACTTTTGTCGTTATGACGTTTGTTCGTGTATGGACGGCGAGAAGTGTCTCTGCTCAGCCCTGGCCGCTTACGCAGCCGCCTGCGCCGCCAAAGGGGTGCCCCTCCACTGGCGTTCTCCTTCGCTCTGCCGTAAAAACATTTCAGTATTGTTTGAAAAACTTGCTGCTCTCTTAAAAGGCGGATCTTTCAAGTTTTAATTTGAAACTGAAACAAACCCCGCGAAAACAAATGAGTGGTTTCAATCCTCAGAAATGGAGTGTCCTAGAGACCAAGTGTACGAGGCATGCGGGAACTTGTGCGACCGCACCTGCATTTCCCTGTCCGGAGCGGAGGATGGATGCACAGAGGAGAAAGTGTGCGAGGAGGGTTGTTTTTGCCCGGCTGGAAAGTACCTGAGCGAATCTGGAGAGTGTGTGACGTCCGACCAATGCCCGTGCCTGCATGACGGACAGCTGTACCAGCCGAATGACGTCTACGCCGATCACACCAGCATCTGGTATGTGGGCGTAACATGCAAATAACCTTTCGTTGTTACCTCATGCACATTTAGTCAGTTAAATGACAGATTTTACACGGGAAAAAAAAAATGCTGTTGTAATATCACCAAACTAAAATGTCATAAAGCAGTATCAGAATCAGAATCAGAATACCTTTATTCGTCCCGCAATGGGGAAATTTGCAGTCCACAGCAGCAATTGAAGAGGGATGGGGTTGGGGTGGTAGTGAAAGGATAGAAACCAAGATATTCTAAGCATAACAAAATAAAAATGTCAACTGTATACTGTGCAGATGTAGATGTGCAAAAACCGTTCTATAAACAAGACTGTACATAGTGCAGAATCAAGAAATGCATTTAGATATATTGCAACAACCAATATTTACAAGTGTCCATTTTTTTTTTTTTCACATGTGATCATTGGGAATTGTGAAGTATATTGTATACTACCGTATATACTGTTTTGTGACATACTGAAATTATGATCACATCTCAATTTACTCACATATTGACTTCCTTGCTCTGAAATCAGGGACTGTTTACCCATGACGCAGACATGACTGTTCTATGAATACTCATAAGACAGTAATTGCCCCGTCTGCTATTTGGATGAAGTGGATTTAATAGTTGGGCCCGTCACTTCATATCGATCCATAAAGTTACTACAGTGATACCTTGGCTTACAAACTTAATTGGTTCCGAGACTGTATGTCAGGAGAAAAGTGTGTATCCTAAAAAATAATTTCCCATAGGAAACCATTAAAATGAGAATAATCCGTTCCCAGGTCCCCATAAAACATAATTTTCTACTTTCTAATTTTCTAAGCCTTAAAACTACACAAAATATACCTTATTTTATGTATGATAAATGTGCTATGGTATTATAATTAAAGAAAAAAAATGTACGGTATAATAAAGTCGTTTTATTTACCTTTGTGATGGTCGTTGATGACTTGATGGAATGGAGTGGCGGTTTCCTCAGCATTAAACACTTGAGGAACGTAACCTTCTTCTTTCACCATCTTGAGGAATGATCCCTTGTCGGTGCCTTCTCTGTGATAATTTTATCTAGTTCCTCATCAATTGTGTTCTGTTTAGCTGGGTTGATAACTTTTTGCATCAAGTGTACAGATGGCTTGTGCAGGTTGTTTGTGGAGCCTGATTGATGGTATATTTTAACCTTCCAGTCTACCTTCTGCCTTTGAACTATCAAAGTTGAAACTCTCTCACTGTCGTCTGCCTGTCTCTTTAATGTTTAACCCCCCCTCCCCCCACTGCTGCGTTCTTGACCAATCACGTGGCTTTAACTGAAGACTGGGGCAGGGGAATAGAGGACAAAAACAGTCGGCTGCCATTTTGTTGTTAGAAGAACGGGCTCGTTCGCGAACGACACATCATTCATTGAGGCTCCGTGTACGAAAAATGTTCGTCTGCTATGGTAAAGTTCGTATGCCAAGGTAAAATTTTCAGAATCAAATGATAAGAGCAAATCAAATAATTGTCTTAAAAAATATAATAACAATCTTGATCAGCTAATTTCCACACGATGCAGTGGAGTTGCATATCACTGAAAGGAGAAATCATGATCATATTATATTTATTGAGAAATATGGGCAGTGTTATTTTCATAGAATCCTTTTTTTTGAAAATCTGGAGTCTGGCTAATCTTTTGTATGTCTGTATTGACAGTTACTGTGAGAATGGATCCATGCGTTGCACCACTGCAGAAACAACCACTTTGCTGTCTGATCTCTTCTACGACGATGATCTGGCACCCTCCAGAGGTGAACTGTAACGCATAATTAAATAAGAATTAGTCCCCGTTCATGAGGTACTATGTTCCCAAGCCACCTAGGGGAAACTTTGTGATGTAGAGACCACATACAAAAAAAAAGACCAAAAATTTTCAAAACCTCACAAATGCTTCAAACAGATTTAAACTTGCCAAAATTAGAAGTATTCCTGACACTCTAATGTCATTCGTCCTTTACTTTACTAGACTTTAAGGAAACAAAAAGGAGACCCTCAATGGGAAATTTCCTCGAAAATCGTCATTGTAACTAAACCATATAATTCCCATTGAATTTGTTGATTAACTCATTCACTGCCATTCATAAATGTATTCAGGAATTGAAAATATGATGTAGAGCGCCATTTCCGAAGTAGGTCATGTTTAGTTTTTTCTTGCTTGGGTGCCAATAAAGCACTGGCCAGACCTCTGGCAATGTTTTTTTTTTTTTTTACCTTCCACAACGGGGCAGCATTTCCTTTTTTTCCCGTATTAGCGCTTTCTTCCAGCTTCAGCTGTTGTTAAAGCGCTATATAAATCAATATGTATGTATTGCATTGTATTTTGTACAGCCACATTCATTTCAAGCTCATATAATTCCAGAACCATTTAATTTAGGAATTAACTCTTTTTTTCCTGATGAAAGAAGCGAGTCTAAGGTTTCGAACGCTGTATTGCATATTTATGTAGTCCTAAAAGTCACTATTCTGTGGGTCCTGGAATTCAAGTGCCAATGACAAAAACCCTGGCACTGGAGTGGACACATTTTTGCACATCTGGCAGTGAATGAGTTAAAGGACAACCAACACCATTTTTTTGTTTCCTAACTGACATCAGAAAAACGTTTTATCGCATCTAAAATACCCAAAACATGCAGGCTGATATTTTTAGTCAAATGCAAAATACCAATAAAAATGAGTGAAAGTGTCTTAAAACTACTTCAAAATGACCTCGGGATGGCGAGTTTCAGAAGGTCCCGCCCCCTTGTTTGTGACATCACACCAATACGTCTTTGTCTAGAATCAAAACAATGGCTTCAGATTCGGAGAAGATGCTTTCTTGTTACTCATCCAGTTATGAATATGATTCAAATAGTTCTGAAGAGGAAAGCATAAATGTTTGCAATCGATTAAAGAAGTCCTCCCGTATCAATTCGAGCCATCAGGACTGTAATGTAACGTCCCAGAAAATGCACAAGATGGCGCCCAAGCTCCGTTGGAAATGGGCTGATTTGTCTGCTGGGAATTTGTGTCAGCGAGTATCAAATAGTAGTCTTGGTGCAACACACAACGATTCACCATCGTGTTATTTATGTGTTTTCCTTCTAATTTCGCCATCAACACGGATAAACACGAAGTTTTCAGACTTAAACAAAGTACCGCAAAATGCATTGTGTGTCGCTTTCTTGGTCTGGGGCGTTCCAGACGTGACGTGACAAAACAAGACTTCCTGAATATTCAGCGCGAGTCTTAAAACGTCAAATATAGCTATATGCCTTGGAATCTTCGTAAAATACGCTCAGTAGAAGTCATTTGAAGTGATTTTACAAATTATGGACACAACCTGTCCGGAGGCGTCGGTTGTCTTTTCATGCTACCTTATAATGAGTAGTGGTTTATATTCTTTATTCTTTTGGAACTATGGATAATAGTGGTTCACTATAGAATTACATGGAGTCCATAACTATAAAACAATCAAATTAAAAGCAGTGAGTTTCGCAATGGACGCGCCTTGGCCACCCCTCAAACTAACTCAGTATGCATCGACAATGAAAGCTGAACTACAAAGTAAATGTGATACTCTCGTTTGCGTCGGGACTTGCAGAAAGGCGCTCGACCACATGTTTCCCTCCACTGGTCCGAGCAAAGTGTGACGCCGGGGAAAAAGGCTTGGAATGTGCCAGAACCTGCCAGAATGCGGACCACCCCTGTGTCTCACTTGCCTGCATCCCCGGCTGCCTCTGCCCACCCGGAACAGTATGTTGCAATAGCTTCATTAATGTAATCGATGTTCTCTTTTCTTAATCATATGTATTGAATCTTTTTGGCATATAAAGCAGTTAAGAAATTTCAGAATGGACGGATTTGTGAATTTTGTATTGTTTTGTTTGTTTTGAATAACCAATAAAATGTTGCCTCCGTTTCTAAAGTATTGATTTGTATCACCAAATGATACAAAACAAAAGCTCACTGACTGATATTTCAGGTACGCCACCATGGAGACTGCATAGTGCCGGATCAGTGCCCATGTTACCATAACAACAAGCCCTATGCCTCCGGACAAAGCATACCGGTGAACTGCAACACCTGGTAAAACGATTTTTTTAACTCATTCACTGCCAGACGATGTGTAAAAATGTGTGCACCCCAGTGCCAGGGTTTTTGACATTTTACTCAAATTGTAGGACCCTGAGAATATTGAGTTTTAGGACTACATAAACATTCAATATAGCGTGAGAAACCTTAGACTCGCTTCTTTCATCAGAAAAGGTTATTTATATGGGTCTGGAGTTATCTGAGCATGAAATGAGGACAGTTGTACAAAAATACAATACAATACATATTGATTTTTACAGTGCTTTAACAACAGCTGAAGCTGTAACAAAGCGCTAACATGGAAAAAAGGCAAATGTTGCCCCTTCATGGAAGGGAAATACATTCTCAGAGGTCTGACCACTGTTTAATCAGTACCCCCAAGAAAAATAACCAAAACCCAAACAAATTGGGGAATGGCGCTCCACGTCACACTTGTCAATTCAGAAAAAAAAATCGGAAATGGCAGCAAATAAGTTAAAATGTAGTACTTCTTGGCAGTTGCATGACTGACTTTTATTTTGCAGCATGTGCAAGAACAGGAAGTGGCACTGCACTGACAAGTTTTGTGACGGCGTATGCCACACTGTAGGGGAGGCCCATTACATCACCTTTGATGGCCTTAAGTACTCCTTTCCTGGTCTCTGTCAATATGTCCTGGTCCAGGTGAGACCGGTCGGAAGAAATAACCTTTACTTGTAATGTCTTGAGTGTTTTTATTCCTCTTTGTCTATTGTTTTTACCTTAATTGCACACAGGACATGTGTAATGGAGAAGAGGGGACATTTAGAGTGCTGGTGGAGAATGAAGCCTGTGGCATTGTTGGACATCGCTGTGCCAAGTCGGTATCAGTGTACTACCAAGGAGGGTTGATTCTGATGCATAAAGATGAGGTATTTTAAAAGTTTTGATTTTTTTGCTCGTAAGGAAAAAAAGTGGTATGGAAAATGAATGAATAATGATCAGAATAATACCCAGCGTGCACATGCACAACACATTTGGCAAAGACGCTCCATTGTTTCCTCCAAACTGGCCACACACGTAGAAAAACACACACTTCTTCATACAATGCAAATACAGTGCAATTTAAAAACTATCCTGTGACTGTTAAGTGTCCTTGAGAATTTTAAAAGGCGCTTATAAATGAACTTTTTCTATGTCTGTCAGATGTTTGCTCAGACACTACAGAACAAAGGCTCGATCACAAGATTTTCTTTTACTGCAGGCAGGGGGTGTAATTTTCATGAAGCCACTTTGTGTGAGCTTCTCGACTGACACACCCGACCTCTGCAGCCCCTGCCCAGGCAATTTATTGAGTGTACATGCAAATTCAAGTGATACATTAGTAAAACAAAGCCTTTATTTTGAATACCATGCTGCTGGACGTCCCATGGAGATCCTCCTAAGTCGTTCCATGGTACAAGCACCAACATCCATAAACCAACAAAACATATACATTTTAAAGGGTTGTCTTTCCATGAACTGACAGATTTGCAACGTGGCTAATGAGCTTTTCCTGTGAAGGAGTTTACCAATTCCTAAATTCCGCCCAAGGCTAGATTTATTACCCGAGGATGACAGTTTGACAGGCTGGTTCTGCTCTTATCAAAAAAGAACAAGAAACCATTGTGTATTGTAGTCACACATGTCGGTCGGGCAACTATGCGTACAACAGGATGAAACTTTTAAACATTCCATTCAACTTCTATTCTGGCTATCATTTCTTATGTCTCATGTCATAGACATGTTTTTTTGGGTCATTGTTCAGGTGAAAATGAAAGTGCCAGTACCTCAGAGCTCACAAGTGGAGATCATCCGATCAGGTCAATTCTACACCCTACTACTTGGGAAACACATTTCCCTTAGTTGGGACAAGGGAATGCAGCTCCTGGTCCACATATCGGCTGAATACAAGGTACACGTGTATTAATCCACTCATTTCTCCAGCCGCCATTTTAAACTCTTTTTTAATGTTTTTTTCCTATTCACTCCATGTACAGAGTCGAGTGTGTGGTCTATGCGGTAACTTTGACGGAAATGTGAATAATGACTTAGTCAGCAGTAACAATCAGCTGGAGGTGGACTCTTTGCACTTTGGGAACTCCTGGAAGGTTGCTCCTAGCTGTGCCGATGTCACGCAGGTAATGTATGTTTGCAACGTGGTTGGGAGAAGAAACCAATTGAAATCTATGCGCTGTTTCAGATTCTAGTGCCCCAAAAATATATAATACCAGTGATTTATGTACTTTTAACTCATTCACTGCCATTCACCAATTTATTTGGGAATTGAAAATGTGACATAGAGCGCCATTCGAGAATTAATTCAGGTTTTGCTTTTTCTTGCTTGGATCATGCATGTTAAAGCGCTGGCCAAACCTCTGGCAATGTTTTTTTTCCCTTCCACAACGGGGCAGCATTTCCTGTTTTCAATGTTAGCGCTTTGTTTAGCTTTAGTTGCTGTTAAAACACTATATAAACTAATATGGATGTATTACATTGTATTTTGGATAGCCACTCTCATTTCAAGCTCATATAACTCCAGACTCATATGATTTAGGAAATAACTTTTTTTGTGATGAAAAAAAAGGTTTCTTACACTGCATTGAATCTTTATGTAGTCCTAAAACTCAATATTCTGTGGGTCCTGGAATTCAAGTGACAATGACAAAAACCCTCGTCATGGAGTAGACACATTTTCTCACATGTCTGGCAGTGAATGAGTTCCTAATTTGGGGTTACTTTCAATATTTATGACCCAGGAATGTTGCACCACATTTCCAGGTACCCACTCCATGCGCTGACAACATTGTCAGACTGATCAAAGTTGAGCAATCGTGCCATGTGCTCACTAGTCCCCTCTTTAAAGAGTGCAATGCTCAGGTGAGTAAAGCTACAAAAATCCAAGAGTTAACATGAAGTACAGCGTAATCTGAATTGAAAGCCATTGCAGAGAAGATGTATTTTTTAGTTTGTTTTGTTTTGTTTTTATTATAATCACACTGTAGCATACCTTCGTGTGCTTCTTAAATGACACATAGCTAGCTAGCTATGTAGCTGAAAAAAAGAACAACAATTATCTGGTCAATTTAGCTTTTGATAGATTTGGCTCAATTCCTCATTTGGACTTCCTCAAAGTGCCATGAAATATACACAAAATGGCTGACTTTCCTTTCTATTTAAGGCATGTGTCCTTGACAATTTTTGTTTGATGATTTATTGTCAATTGGGATAGCGGGTGAAAGGGATTTTTGTGGGCAGTTTTGATGCCATTAAAATGCATTATAATAATATTACATTGCGATACCAAGAGAGCGTTCGCAGAAGTTGGTCCCATTTTTCATGTATTATTGGATCTTTTTACCTTTTACAAGTATGCTGTACATACACATAGTAAGAGTAAGTGTTTGTATATTGTGTCTACCCTTCATGCATCTCAATAGGTGAACGCAGAACCATACGTAGAGATGTGTGTGGAGGCGGCGTGCACGTGTCCGTCAGTGGGCGACTGCGCTTGCTTTTGTGATGTCATCGCAGCATACGCACAAGCTTGTTCGCAGAAGGGTATATCCGTCAACTGGAGATCCAATGAGCTTTGCCGTGAGTGTGAAGAATATCCCCTTATTCGCACCATAAATTGTTTTATTTATTTAATTCATGTTTAAAAGTAGTTGTTGTGAGCACAGTGTGCTTGTTTCCCTTCAGTAAGCCAGCCCTGTCATTCTTTTTGATAGCATTGTGGGCTTAGAGTACAGTGATACCTCGGTTTACGAACCCCTTGGCTTCTGAACTTTTCAGTTTACGAACGTTAAATTTTTTACCTACAAACTATTTTTGGGATACACACGGAGCTGCCACAATGGGTGATGTGTTGTTCGCGAACGAGCCTGTTCTCCTGACAAGAAAATGGCAGCTGACTGTTTTGGTCCTCCATTCCCCGCCCCCATTTTCGTTTAAAGCCACGTGATTGGTCAAGAACGCAGCAGTGGAGGGCGGGGGGTTAAACATTAAAGAGACAGGCAGACGACAGAGAGAGAGTGAAAAAAAACACACACACACACGAAAGGGAGACGACAGAGCTTCAAACAAAAAACAAAAATGAAAAAACACCAAAAGGGAAATGGTGAGAAAATGGTTAGAAAACAGTGAAATTATGACTCATTTCAACTTTGATAGTTCAAAAGCAGAGTGTAGACTGGAAGGTTAAAATATCCCATCAATCAGGCTCCACAAATAACCCGCACAAGCCATCTGTACATTTGATGCAAGAAGCTATCAACCCAGCTAAACAGAACACAAGTGATGAGGAACTAGATAAAATGATCACAGAGGAAGCACCTCCACCATCTTGAGGAATGATCCCCTCAAGATGGTGAAAGAAGAAGGCTACTTCCTCATCAAGTGTTAAATGCTGATGATTATAATACCAGATCACATTTATTATACATAAAATAAGGTATATTTTGTGTAGTTTTAAGGCTTAGAAAATTAGAAAGTAGAAAATTATGTTTTATTGGGACCTGGGGACGGATTATTCTCATTTTAATGGTTTCCTATGGGAAATGAATTTTTTGGGATACACACTTTTCACCATACACACTCTGTCTGGGAACCAATTAAGTTCGTAAGCCAAGGTATCACTGTATTTCTTTAATAATATCTCACATAGCCGATGCCATTGCGTGACATGGACAGAATCACTGGCATCTGCACTGTTTTTTCAAAATAAAACGTCTTTCTGACTGTCAGGAGCAATTCACGTTCCCCCATGCAGCCTAGTCTGCTACTTTTTTGAGATGTGTAATTGGAAAAAATCAACGAACGCAGCAGCCAACATTGACAGTAATAGTTCTCGTCTCCGTAGCGATGAGCTGTGAGGAGTTGAACCCGAAGATTCCAGCTACTGGAGAGGAGTTGTGCCAGTGGAGGTACAACACTTGCGGCCCTGCCTGTCCCATCACCTGCCAGCACCCCGATCCCCTACAGTGCTCCCTCACATGTGTGGAAGGATGTCATGCTTACTGCCCGCCAGGTGCATATTCACATATGGCAAATTTAGCATTGAAAGGGAGCGCGAGCGCTAACAGCACTGCTAACAGTCCGTTATCAAGTTTCTTAATTATACGTCCGCGGAAATGTGACATCACAATGCCTTTGTCCACTACGTGTTCCAAATGGACGCATATATGAAGTGTTGTTTCCGTGAGTGAAAATGCTTTGATTTGGAAACTTGATAACGGACTGTTAGGAATCCTGTTAGTGCTTTCCAACACTTCAGCTCTGCTTACTGTTTTTGTTACATAATCATATTTTTGTATTCGCTATGTCTTCTATTTGTATGTTAACCCTCATATTATGTTGCAAAAAAAATCACATTAATTATGTTGTGGGTCATTTTTACCCATAATTAAAAATCCACACAAAACAGTCAAATAATAGGTGACATCAGCAACAACTGTTTCTGAGATGTTATAAACCTACTTGAAAAGAGAGACAACATATTTTCTATCCCATTGAGATATTATAGAACTGTTTTGAGGAAAGGAAAAAGAAAGGATAGCCAGTACTTTAGTCAACACAAACATGGAAACGGGTGAAATTGACCCATAACATAATATGAGGGTTAATAAAAATTACAAGTGCACCGTTAGTTAATTTCTGACATCCTGTACATTTGCCCTTCAAAACGTCCGTTTTTCCACTTGGTCCGGCTGCCAGTTCGGGTGGACAGTCAAGAGTTTGGAAATTATATTCTTTAGCCACAAGGAGACATTGAGTTTAATTTCAAGGAGTTTAATTTCATCCCTGAGTGTTATCAATGGACATCAAGTGGGCTGTAGCTGTTTGTTCCTTATTTATTATCAGAATTGTATCTTGCTTGTCCACCATGTTTTTTACAGGCCGGCTGTTGGATGAGGTGGCCATGCGATGTGTTGAGCCCACTCAGTGTCAGGTATGCATCCATGAGGGTCAAAGGATCTCCCACGGCAACAAAGTCATCATCAGTCGCCACGACCCCACCCACTGCAAAATATGGTATACTCAAAATACTGTAAAATGTGACTATTCATGCAGATATATACAGTAAAGTCTCGTTATATCGATATTCAAGGGAGTCCGAAAAAATATCGATATAACCGGGACTATCGATATATCGACCCTGTTTGCATGTAATTTTCTCCGTGCGTGCATAGAAATAGTATCGATATAACCGGGGCTATCGATATATCCGATATCGATATAACGAGACTTTACTGTATTGTGATTTTATTGCTTTATTTGCTTTGTTTTATGTGTTTTATTAATTAATTTATTTGTTTAGCTGCTTATGTAGTTGTTGACTCAGCTATTTATTTATATATTTATTAAATTTTTGTTTTATATTTATGCCTTTATGCCTGTATATGTAATATATATATATAATTATATATATATATATATATATATATATATATATATATATATAATTATTATTATTTGTTAAGCTGTTTATTTAGTTGTTTATTTAGCCGTTTGTTTATTTCTATATTTAATTTTTACTTTATTTATTTATTTATTCCTTTATTTATATACGTGTATACATATACAGTATATATATTTAATGTATTTCTTGATTCCTTTATTTATCTATTTATTTATTTGTTTGTTTGTTTTCTTTTGTTTTGTTTTGTTTGTTTGCCTGCTTATTGATTGATTGATTGATTGATTGATTGATTGATTGATTGATTGATTGATTGATTGTCCCCCAAGTCATTGTGAAAACAACACTCTAACCTGCGAGGCATGCCCAACTTTGATCACCGCCGCTCCAACCCTCGCCTCTGCCACCTTTACAACCACCCTCATGACCACCATGATGCCGGAGGGGACGTGTGATCGTGCCATGGATCTGGTTTTCCTGCTAGATGGTTCCACAGCGTTGAGCGAAACCGAGTTTCAGACCACCAAAGAGTTTATCCTGGGAGTGGTGGAGCCTTTCCGCATGGGTTCCGCTCACACTCGAGCCGCAGTGTTGCTTTACTACTCCGGAGTAAAAACTTATGATTTACAGGTCTGTAAATATAGTATTGCAATTTTCACTCATGGAGATGGCATTCTCACACTACTACAAATACATGCTCCTTAAGCTATTTTGCCCCCAAACTCTACCTTAAATGCCCCTTAACTAATTCACTGCCAGACATGTGCAAAAATGTTTCCACTCCAGTGCCAGGGTTTTTGTCATTGTCACTTGAATTCCAGGACCCACAGAATATTGAGTTGTAGGACTACATAAACATTCAATACAGCGTTAGACACCTTAGACTCTCTTCTTTCATCAAAAAAAAAAAGTTAATTCCTAAACTATATGGTTCTGGAGTTATATAAGCTTGAAATGAGGGTGGCTGTTCAAAATACAATATACTGTAATACAGTAAAGTCTCGTTATATCGATATTCTCGGGAGTCCGAAAAATATCGATATAACCGGGACTATCGATATATCCGACCCTGCGCGCATGTAATTTTCTCCTTGCGTTCATAGAAATAGTATCGTAATAAGCGGTGCTATCGATATAACCGATATCGATATAACGAGACTTTACTGTAGTAAAGTCTCGTTATATCGATATTCTCGGGAGTCTGAAAAAATATCGATATGACCGGACTATCGATATATCCGATCCTGCGGCATGTAAATTTTCTCCTTGCGTTCATAGAAATAGTATCGTAATAAGCAGTACTATCGATATAACCGATATCGATATAACGAGACTTTACTGTACATACATATTGGTTTATGTAGAGCTTTAACAACAGCTGAAGCTGGAACAAAGCACTAACATGGAAAAGGGGAAATAATGCCCCCTTGTGGAAAAGAAAAAAACATTGCCAGAGGCCATTGCCAGAGGCCATGGCCAGCGCTTTATCGGCACCCAAGCATGAAAAAAAACAAAACCCGAACAAATTTGGGAATGGCCCTCAACGTCACATTTTCAATTCCCGAATTGAATAGCAGTGAATGAATTCAGCTTTTTGCCCCCCAACTCCACCTGAATTGAAACCCCTATTGAGCAATCAAGTACATGCTGCTTATGAGGAGAAAAAAAATATTGATGCAGCTCCGCTTACCTTTTAGACCCTATTGCCCATTATGGCTTGAAAGTGGCGGATCTTCAACCAGCTTACCCGCCAATTTTTATCCTGGAAAACTCAATGTTGGGCCATTATCAAGGGAATTAACCACCCCCGCATACATCACTATCCAATAAAATTAACGATAGCTCATTAATTGACTTTTTTTTTTTGCAAAATAGGCAGATACGAAAAACCGAAAATGCAACTAATTTAGCTCTTAGTGACAGCTTATATTATAATAAGCAATTAGAATTTCATCTTAAGTCACCTTGCCAATTCGTTGCTTTTGTTTGCTATAATTGTGACATGACAGCTTTTCCCCCCTATTAACCTTCTTTTTGCCTGTAGGTTCAGAAGTGGCTGTTTAAGAAGACAGTGCATGAGCTGCACTACGCCGGCGGTACCACAGCCCGGTTGGACGAGGCCATTAAATATCTCTCTTACAACATTTACGACAAGAACAAACGAGAGCACACCGGCCGCGTCGCCGTCATCTTGACGGCCAGCACCAACCCTGGGCCCTTGCAGCCATTCACCAGTATGCTCCGCAGGAGAAAAATCACCACGCTGACCGTCGCCCTCGGTCCAGGGGTGAACATGGCGCAGATTAATGATATCACAAAGACAAACCCAGAGAACAGGGCCTACGTGCTGAGTAGTCCCGCCGAGCTGCCCGATCGACTTTTAGAATTGACCGACTACCTTTGCACTTTAGGGCTGGAGCCCAAATCCAGTTTGACCACCACGACTCGCTCTCCTCGACCGACAATCAAACACCTCAGCACCACTTCTACCGTGGCTTCTGTGTTATCTCCAACCACCACCATCTCGTCTGTACCTCCCACCAAAGAAGTGACTTTCATCATCGAAGGCTCCGATTCTGTCGGGGAGGCCAACTTTAACAAATCCCTCCTCTTCCTGGAGAAAGTTGTGACGCAGATGTCTGAAAAAAATGAGTTCATCCGCATCACGGTGATACAGTACTCGGTCACGGTGACCGTAGAGATCCGCCGCTGGGATCTGAGATATCAAAGGATGCTGCTGCTACAACGTCTCAGGGAGATTCGCTGGCGGAGGGGAAGCAAGACAAACACCGGTGCCGCCGTGGCAACCGTCTTTCGGGACACTGCCAACGTCCCGCCGTCACCCGGTCCTGTCCCACCGCTGGTCTTCCTAGTGACGGAGAACCCGCCCACGGACACGGTGACGCGTCCGCCGT
Organism: Hippocampus bargibanti; assembly: GCF_051943395.1. Classification (NCBI taxonomy): domain Eukaryota; kingdom Metazoa; phylum Chordata; class Actinopteri; order Syngnathiformes; family Syngnathidae; genus Hippocampus; species Hippocampus bargibanti. The sequence goes on along the minus strand of NC_142738.1, from coordinate 6,813,646 downwards.
CCACGAGCACCCAGACACGCGTGTACCCCATTGGAGTTGGCTCCAAAGTGCGGGAGATGGATTTGTTCCCCTTCAGCTCGCCGCAACGTCCGATGATGGTGGAGGACTACACGCATCTCAATACACTGGTCCACCGTGTGGTCAACATCACACGCACAACGGTCACGCCACGCTTCCCCACATTGGAGCCCGTTGTCCGCCCAACGCTTGCCAGCTTCCCACCCACAGGTAACGACAACATGCTGCCATTCCTTTGCATGTACGGTGAGCCGTCCCTATTGTAGAAATACAGTAAATATGGATACTGAGAATAGGAAAAAACTGAAAGTGTATAAGTTTTAACGATAAATGCTCTATTTACCGTACTGCTACTACTACTACTCCTCATTAATACTAATACTAATACTAATACTAATACTAATACTAATAATAATACTAATACTCTTCTTTTCCTTTCGGCTTTTCCCTTCAAGGGGTCGCCACAGCAAATCAGTGTCCTCCATCTTTAGAGGTGTGATCCGCATGTTTGTTTTGGCCAAGCTTTTACGTCGGATGCCCTTCCTGACACTACCCTCTGTATTTATCCGGGCTTGGGACCGGCACATGAAGACATATGTCCCTTTGTGGCTACAGAACAAGCAACTCGCTCAGTAAAAGGCTCCCAAACACAAAATGGTAATCGTCACAGCAACATTCAAAAAAGCAAAAACTATACTCACCATTTGATGACAATGCTCTGATCTTACCGTGAAATGGGCATCTCTTTCCTTACATTACATCACTAATACTAATACATTTTATTTAGAAGCACAAAACTATCAACTACACGAAGCTATTGCATCTATTGACGAAGAGACTGTCTCACATCTCCTGTCCCATGTAAATCCGCTTCAATTCCAAGCCGTGACAGTTCTACATACGCATCGGCGCTCTGCGCTGACGCTCCTTTCTTCTCATCACGGCCCCCTCAAGACATTTTGTGGTTTTATTTTTTGTATTTACATTGTGTTTATGAGCACCTTTCACAACTCAAGGACAAAAAAGCAGAACTTAGTCACAGGATAAAAACAACAATGTTACATTTTTTTTTGTATTTACAGTGATACCTTGGCTTACGAACTTTTCGGCAGGGGTCCGGAACCTTTTTGACTAAGAGAGCCATAAAAGTAAAATATTTAGAAATGTTTTTCAGCGAGAGTCACACGCACGCGCACATACAAACGCTCGCGTGCACGCGCACACACACGCGCGGCCACTTTTCAACAAAATATCAGAATGTATTATTTAAAATAACTTTGTGATAGTACTCACCGTTAACATGAATGGTTTTCCGTTCCTCGTGTTTGGTAAAATTCCAGGAAAACGATCGGAATGAAATTCAATTTGCCGGTCCAGAGGCGAAGTTACTGCTAGCTATCCTGCACACGGCTCATAAGCTTCCACACTTGCTAACTGCAATCTACTATGTTAACATGGGGCTTGTTAAAATGTCACTGACATTCGACTGTTTCATCGATGGTATTGTTTCATTGCAAATTAGAATCAGAACATTTTCTCTCCTCTAATGCTCCGGTGCTTTCACGCTGAAGTGCACTAGTTGGGCGTGAAGTGCACTAGTTGGGCGTTTACCTGTTTCAACATGACGGCCACTATCATCCAATCAACATGGCGCTTTCTGCCATTCTAGGTCAGTGTCCTGCAATCAAAATGGCGCTTTCCGCCAACTGCAGCCCCAACGGGAAATGAACGACGAAAAAAACGACAATATGTATTATAATATGTAATATTTATCGGCGAGCCATATGCAATCATCAAAAGAGCCATATATGGCTCGCGAGCCATAGGTTCCCGACCCCTGCTTTTCGGTTTACGAATGTTAAATTTATGAAAATTTTACCTTGGCATACAAACCTTTTTCGTACACAGAGATTCCTCAATGAGTGATGTGTCATTCGCGAACGAGCCTGTTCTTCTAAAAACAAAATTGCAGCCGACTGTTTTTGTCCTCTATTCCCCGCCCCTAGTCGTCGGTTAAAGCCACGTGATTGGTCAACAACGCAGCAGGAATGGGAAGTGGTTTAAACATTAAAGAGACAGGCAGACGACAGTGAGAGAGTTTGAACTTTGATAGTTGCTAGGCAGAGTGTAGACTGCAATGTCCCAACCCACACAAGCCATCTGTACACTTGATGCAAAAAGCTATCAACCCAGCTAAACAGAACACAATTGATAAGGAACAAGCTAGAATTATCACAAAGAAAGCACCTACAAGGGATCGTTCCTCAAGATGGTGAAAGAAGAAGGTTACGTTCCTCATGAAGTGTTTAATGCTGATGAAACCGGCCACTCCATTCCATCAAGCCATCAACACCATCACAAATGTAAATAAAATGACTTTGTTATATAGTAGAGTCTATTTCTTTAATTATCATACCATAGCACGTTTATTATACATAAAATAAGGTATATTTTGTGTAGTTTTAAGAGTTAGAAAATTAGAAAGTAGAAATTTATGTTTTATGGGGACCTGGGAACAGATTATTCTGATTTTAATGCTTTCCTATTGGAAATTAATTTTTGGGATACACACTTTTCGCCTTACACACTCTGTCTGGTACCTGGGATGTTCATAAGCCAATGTTTCACTGTACTACTTTCCTCTTCACGTATTTCTGAGTTAGTGACATTGAAATCCTCTTATGTTTAGAAAAGCAAAGGTTCGATATCCTTATACATATTGAGATGATGAAAATATTTTTTGTCTGTTCCCAAACTTCCCACAGTGCCTTGTAAAACACCCGTGGATGTCATCTTCCTGATCAAATCAGGAGAGCAATTGGAGGACATGAAGACTTTTGTGAAAGCCTTCATCAACACAGCGGATGTAGGTAGGTTAACAAAAAAAGATGTTCTGTTGACAGTTTGTTATCTCGGGGGAATTATTTGCCTTCACGTCGTGGCCATGCTGTAACCTGTCGTACCATTCTCACTCAAATTCGTACAGTTGGACATTTGATTCCTAAATGTACTGAGAAAACATGTTTTTGGAATATTCGAGGAAGCTAGAATACCTGTGAAAAACCCATGTAAGCAAATTCCACCCAAATTTGAACCTACGTGATTGTGAGCCAGATGTTATATTAATCCAACATCTGGATCATCTACCCGTTTTAATCTGCGTTCAGGTCCAAACGGCACTCACGTGAGCGTGATTCAGTACGGCGATACCATCACCTTGGAGTTCACATTGAGAGAGCAACAGACCAAATCGCTCCTCCTCGACCGGGTGGATAACATTCCCAGAAGGAGAACGGCGGCATCTCCACTCGGTAGCCCATAAAAAAAAATATATATATACACTATATTTATATGTATTTATATGTGAAATCTACACATGATGGATTCATTGAAGCTAACTGCAGTGTTTCCGTTCTTAGGCTCGGCACTGCGATACGCCGTCCAAGAGGCCATTAAAGGAGGGCGAGTTGGCGTGACCAAGGCAGTGGTGATGATAGTGACCGATAAGTCAAGTGATCTGGTTCAAGAAGCAGCGAACGAAGCGGTAGTGGCAGGTAACAGGATTTCTCCACATAGCGGCGGTGGAATCCCTTTGTGTATAAGGTTTATTTATTGATTTATTTATTGATGTATGTACGTATGTACGTGCGTACATATGGACAGACCGCTGACTGTCTGTCTGTGTAGCTTGCTAGGTAGCTAGCTCGGTAGCTAGCTCGGTAACTCGGTCGGTAGCTAGGTAGGTAGCTAGGCAACTGGATAAACTAGCTAGTTACCTAGTTACATTTACAAGATGAATCATGTTTTTTTTTCAAGATTCAAGATAAGAGCCATAATAAGAGCTTCAAGAATGAAGTTAAAAAATGTGTGCTTGTTAAAATTATTTTCTTACCTTTTTCTTGACTGTAATATTTCAAATTCCTCGTTGAAAAAAAATTGGATTCTGTTTATCCTGAACAAAATACATCTTTTCTCTTTTTTTAAAAGGAAAATAACTTTTTAAATTACATTTCACTTTTTGGAGGACACTTTTTTAAAGGCATTTTAAGGGAGGTTGTTGTCCTGATGTCTGATTGTTGTTGTTTTCTTAAAAAAAAACGACTCCCAGGACCCAAAATCTTTTAATCTCACAGCATTCGAACAACCGTTGTATCTTTTTACAAATGTCATTGTTTGCTTTTTGCGATTGTTTGCCTCAGGTGTTTCAGTGTTCCCCATCGGTGTGGGCCCAGGCTCCGACCAGAAGGAGCTGGCGACTCTCAGCCAGAACACGTTACACTTAAATAGTATGGATCAGTTACGGATGCTGCTGACTTTGGACCGCGATTTCGCAGAAAGAATATGCAAAGGTGCCAGTCCTCACACTTGAACATACAGTATCTGACAATAGCTCCATTCGTGGCAGCATTATTGTTATTTTTATATGACAATAATGATCGGCTGTGATTTGCTTTGATTTTCAGCTGGTCCGCCAGGACAGTGCGTCGATGACAACGGTAAAGAGAGAAAAGTGAGTCACGTTAAGAAAAAAAAAAACAACAACAAAATTCTTTGTGCACTCTACAATTATGTTTTGTTGTTGTTGTTACTCATGTGCAACAGCCTGGAGAGTCTTGGCTACTGCAGGACGGCTGCCATTCAGTGTTGTGCCATCCCAGCGGAGTCGTCACTGTCCAGAACCACAAAGTCAGCTGCGATAGACTGGAACCGCCGGCGTGCATAAACAACATGCTACCCGTAAAAGTCCAAGAGGCCTGCAGCTGCCATTGGGAATGCCCATGTAAGCGCATAATCAGATTTTTAACTCTGTACAACGCGTCTGAAATTTCTCATTCGGGTTAAAAGAGGTATAAGTATACGACATTACCTCATATTCGTGACTTTTTTCACCGTTAACTGTGTATGTGGGTGTTGACAGGCATTTGCATAGGCAGCTCCACCAATCACGTCGTCCGATTCGACAGCTTACCGATCAGGCTGGATGGAGAGGGAATGTGCTCCTACACCCTCCTCACTGTCAGCGATACTTCGGAAGTCACGCTTCACAATGGCCCTTGTCACGATGTGGCTCAGTTCAGCCACACTTGCATGAAAGCCATCGAAGTGAAGCATGGGTCACTTAAAATCCAACTGAAGGGTGATATGACGGTAAGTGGGGGTATTTGATCCCTTTCGTTCGGGCAGTAAATGTACAGTGATACCTCGGCTTACGAACGCTTTAGCTAACCAACTTTTTGCCTTACGAACATTACATTCACGAGAATATAATCTTGGCATACAAACTAGTTTTCGAGAAACACACGGAGCGCCACAATGGCTGCCGGACTACATTTTTACAAACCCTTTCTCTGAGTGCTTACGTGGCATACGTGGTTTGTTATCAAGGATACGTTTGCTATTATGGGACCGAAAAAGACCCCACCACCGGCTAGTGTTCAGCAGAAGAGAACACAAAAGAAAATTATTTTTATTTATTATAGTATCTATGCTTCTCTGGGACTGGAAAGTGTCCTTGAGAGTTTTGAAAGGCGCTTAAAATAAAATGTATTATTATTATTATTATTATTATTATTATTATTATTATTATTATTATTATTGTTGTTGTTGTTGTTATTATTATTATTATATCACAAATTTAAAAAAAAGGTGATTGATTCCAATATCCAGACTGTCATTCCAGTTTAAGAATATGTAGACTTTTATATGGAAGGAAGAGGAAAGGAAAGGAAGAAGTAGAAAAACGAAATAGAAGAAATGCTGGAAAGCCAGCCACTCTCGCGGCGCCATCTTGAAGTCAAAAAAACAAAAACAATAAAATAATATAGAGTGAACGCTGGCGCGAATGGCTGCCGCTACTCACCTGCACAAAAAAAATCCTCTGACTGTAAAGTGTCCTTGAGAGTTTTGAAAGGCGCTTATTATTATTATTATTATTATTATTATTATTATTATTATTATTATTATTATTATTATTATTATTATTATTATTACTTTCTGCACCCTCTTTGTTGTATGAAGCAGTTCTAGATGAAAGAGGAGAGGATCAAAGCATCCTTTTCACCAGTGGATCAGAGACGTCATGGTGAAATGTCCATGTCTACTACAAGCTAAATGTTGAAAGTAAACACGAAGCTGGAGACAAAAAGAGATTGTGTCACATCTCCTATCCCACGTAAATCGGCTTCAATTCCAAGCCGCGGCAATTCCGCATACGCATCGGCGCTATGCACTGACGCTTCTTTTTTCTCATCACGGGCTCCTTAAGCCATGCATCCAACCATCCAGCCGCAGACTGTCCAAAAGCACTGACCTCTTTGCTGAACAGAGCGGGGCTGTGAAAATGCTGCCAATGACAGGTGCTAAAAAGCACAAACGCCCCAGAGCTGTCCAGCGATGACAGTCAAATGGCACTGACATTCCTTCCAATCAAAAACGGTTCTGGCATCATTAGAGCACTTGCCTACAGCTGCCTACTTGGGCGCCATCTTGGACTTCCTAGTATGGACACCCTTTGTATACCCCTCAATTTGTGCAGGCATTCATTGGACAGGAGGAGATTTCGCTCCCTTGGAAGCAAGCGGGTCTGGAACTGATGCGATTTGGCGGCGTGATGCTTCAGTTAAAAAGTGACCAAGGCTACGTTTTGACATTCACACCACAGAGCAACGAGTTCACCATCACGCTCCTGAATTCCAGCGTCAGCGGCCACACCGCTGGACTCTGTGGTAATGTACAATTAACTCTTTCAATGCCACCATCTGCAAATATGTGTGTACTCTACTGCCAGGGCTCGTCATCAACTCGAAAACAAGACTTCCTGTGTCTTAAAACATAGCTATATCCCGTGGCATCTTTGTAAAATACGCTCAGTAGGAGTCATTTGAAGTGATTTTACAAATTATGGACACAACTTGTCCGGAAGCGTCGGTTGTCCTTTAAATTTGGGAATGGCAGTGAATGAGTTAATGCGATTAACGTATAATTAATGTTATTCATCAAATCGATAGCAGTTGAACCTGTCCATCCTTCCTTTTATCATTCATGCAATTGAATTTTGGTTAAATAGTTGCTTTGGAAAGAAATGGATGAGAAATGCTATGGGCGTGACATCGTCTTTCGCCTACGTCTTCCTTCCCAGGCGCCTGCGGTGAGCAATCCAGCAACGTTCTTTCCTTGAGTGATGGCAGTTCCACTTCCGACCAGATGATTTTCATCTCCGACTGGACCAAGAACGACAACGACGGCGTGTGCGTGCTCAAGCGTAAGGCAACTTGTGCCTCCGGGGCGGCCATGGGATGCCAGGCGCTGCGCTCACAGGTGTTCGAGGCTTGTCATCCGCTCATTCCTGTCCTGATGTTCCTCACCAAATGCGAGGAGCAGGCTTGCAAGGAGTCGGATGTGTGCGAGCTCATTTCTGCCTACGCGCTCTTGTGTAGGCAGAGGGGTGTGTGTGTCGACTGGAGAACCCCCCATATTTGCCGTAAGTCCGAAATATGGCCCTCATTGTGATTCCAACATTTTTTTCTGCTTCTAAGACTTGCACATTTATCAATATCGCCATTCCCACGCAATGACTCCTGATATCACAGTCTTTTCACACAAGCTTTGAAATGAGGGTGCCTGTCTAAAATACAATGCAATACATACATATTGGTTTATATAGCGCTTTAACAACAACTGGAATGGCAGTGGTGCTATCTATAAGTTATTTAGCGAGTTGTCTAGCTTGCTATCTATTGGCTATCTATTCATAGCTAGCGATTTACTTCCGGGTTGAGTGAACACTGGCGCGTGTGGCTGCCGCTGCTCACCCACAGAAAAACTTCTCCTGCGACTGACCTTGAGAGTTTTGAAATGCACTTTATTATTATTATTATTATTATTATTATTATTATTATTATTATTATTATTATTATTATTATTATTATTATTATAAGCAATAAAACTCCATTTATTTCAGCTTTAAAGTGCCCCACCACCATGGAGTACAGCGCGTGCCACACGGGCTGCGTGGAGGATTGTGACAGTGCGCAGCCTTTACGGGGTGACTGGTCGGTTGTCAAGGGTAACGGGCCGTCATGTACAGAAACACCCACGGAGGGCTGTTTTTGTCCGACGGGGACGGTTCTACATCAGGGAGTGTGTGTGTCACCGGAGAAATGCAAGCAGTGTGTGGACCATCGTGGACGTGCATACGAGGTTAGAATCAGGAAATGCTCAATACGTATGTATGGCATGGTACGGTGGTGATTGGTTAGCGTGGCCACCTCGCAGTATAGAGGTCCTGGGTTTGGTTCCTTCCTGTGTGTGTATGTGTATGTGTATGTGTATGTGTATGTGTATGTGTGTGTGTGTGTGCGTGTGTATATGTGTGCGTGTATATGGGTGCGTGTATATGTGTATATACAGGAATATGTGAATATGTGTGTATATGGATGTGTGCGTGTACGTGTGTGTGTGTATTTGTGTGTGTATATGTGTGTGTATTTGTGTGTGCATATTGTTGTGTGTGTGTGGGTGTATGTGTGTGGGTGAATGTGAATGTGTGCGAATGTGTGTTTTGTGTGTGTATGTGTGTGAATGTGTGTGTGCATGCGTGTTTATATGCATGTGTGTGTGTATGTGTGTATATGGTTGTGAATGTGTGTGTGTGTGTGTGTGTGTGTGTGTGTTTGCGTGTGGGTGAATGTGTATATATGTGTGTGCAAATGTGTGTGCATATGTGTGTGTGTGTATATGTGTGTATATTGTTGTGTGTGGGTGAATGTGTATGTGTGTGCATGCGTGTGTATATGCGTGTGTATGTCTGTGTAAGTGTGTATTTGTGTGTGCACATGTGTGTGTATATGGTTGTGAATGTGTGTGTGTGTGTGTGTGTGTGTGTGCATGTGTGTGTGTGTTTGCGTGTGGGTGAATGTGTATATTTGTGTGTGAAAATGTGTGTGTATATGGTTGTGAATGTGTGCGTGTGGATGTGCGTGTGTGTGTATGTGTGTATATGTGTGTATATATGTGTGTATACGTGTATGTATGCGTGTGTGTGTGTGTGTGTGTGTGTGTGTGTGTGTGTGTGTGTGTGTTTATGTGTGTGTTTGAGACTGATGCAAAATGAAATGAATACATTTATTTGTGAAGAAGAGTAGTGGCGAAAATGTTTTGACTGCCCCTTATTTTTTTGTCATTTCAAACAAGCTTGTGTGTACTCGTGTGTTGTGTTTACACAGTATCTGCAGACTTGGGTACCGGATGACAATCCGTGTTCCATTTGCTTGTGTTTGGACCGACATCAAATCAACTGCACTGCACGGCCATGCAATGACGTGAAAGGCAAGTTAAGTATGTGCCATTTAATATTTTGTTTCTTATGACAGCCATCCGCTATAACCGTATGTTTGTGTAGCCCCAGTGTGTGGTGCCTGTGAAGTGCTAAAGGAGAAGAGAGGATCCAAATGCTGCCCAGAATATGAATGTGGTACGTATAAAATTATTTAAAAATTATTTAAAAAAAATAATCTACTTGACTTGCGAGCCCCCTCCCCCATTCATGATTGAAGGGGATGACAGTCAACTTTTTGCATTTTAACTAAGTCACTGCCAGACGCTGTGCAAAAATGTGTCCACTCCAGCGACAGGGTTTTGGTCATTGTCACTCAAATTCCAGAACCCACAGAATATCTAGTTTTAGGACTACATAAACATCCAATGCAGCACAAGAAACCTTAGACTCTCATCTTTCATCAGAAAAAAAAGTTAGTTCATTCCTAATTTATATGGGATTGGAGTTATACTCGAGTGCTTGAAATGGGGCTGGCTGTAAAAAGGCAAATGCTGCCTCCTCGAGGGAGGGAAAAAAATGGCCAGAGGTCTGACCTAGCGCTTTATCGGCACCCCCGCAAGAAAAAAACCCGAACTGATTCAGGAATGGCGCCCCGCGTTGTGCTTTTCAATTCCCGAATAAATTCGGGAAGGGCAGTGAATGAGTTAAAAAGAAACATCGCTGCAAACAAAGTGCTGTTCATGGAGTAAAAATCGGACATACAAAAACAAAGACTGCTAATTAACACTTTCACTGCCAGATGTGCAAACATGTGTTCACTCCGGTGCCAGGGTTTTAGTCATTGTCACTCAAATTCCAGGACCCACAAAATATTGAGTATTAGGACTAAATAAGCGTTCATTGCCGCATAAGAAAACTTAGACTATCTTCTTTCATCAGAAAAAAGAGTAAATTCCTAAACTATATGGGTCTGGGGTTATATGAGGTTGAAATGAGGGCGTCTGTTCAAAATACAATGCAATACATACATATTGGTTTATATAGCACTTTAACAACAGCTGAAGCTGGAACAAAGTGCTAAAATGGAAAAAAGGGAAATGGTGCCCCCTTGTGGAAAAGAAAAAAAAAAACATTGCCGGAGGCCATGGCCAGCGCTTTAACCGCAACCAAAATAGAAAAAAACAAAACACGAAGGAGTTTGGGAATGGCATTCTCCGTCATATTTTCAATTCCCAAATAAATTCGTGAATGGCAGTGAATGAGTTAATAGAATAAGAAATGAACGCCATAAAATGCTAATGCTCTGTGTCATGCTGAGTCAAAAGCCATCAAATAAAAATATTTTCGATTTTTCTCAAGACACGCTGAGTTCGATGAAGCTAACAAAAAATGGCGTCATAATTCTCGATCCCTTTGATATCTTGAAAAAAAAATCCATGTTAATCACAACATTTACAACTCTTAAATTGTGGATCGGAGAGAAACACGTCTCCTTTAACACTTATCTTTCCATGGTGCTCATTTTCTCTCTCTGCACCTTGAAGTGTGTGATCTGTCAAGCTGTGATGTTCCCGAGGCGCCCCGCTGCGAGGATGGTGAGCTACTGATTCTGAAAAACCCAGGAGAATGTCAAGCCATCCACGAGTGTGGTACGACACAATCTCATCCCCCGATCACATACCTGCGATCATGAATCTTTGAATACTTTGAATAGATGGTTTCATCACTTTTCGACCACCCAGTTTGCAGGAAGGAGAACTGTGCTCTCAGGCCTACCCCAGTGTGCGGTGCCAATCGCCACCTGACAGTGAAAAAAACTAAGTGTTGCGACGTGTTCGAGTGCTCGTGTAGCTGCCAGAACATCACCCGCACTTGCCCGGCTGGCTTCATTACCGCCTCCAAGACAGACGACTGCGGCTGCACAGATATCAGCTGCCTGCCAGATAAAGTAAGCCCGTAACATTTTGCCTGTTTATAATAAACAAAATAAATACATACATAAAAACCAAACTAAACAGAAAAATAATCAAATGAATAAAACAAGACATAAATAAACAGACAGAGATACAAGTAAATCATCGTATGAATACGTAAATAAATAAACAAATACAGAAATAAATAACCCAGGTAAGCTAAGTAATTTAAATAAATAAACGAATAAATAAAGAAAGAAATAAATAACAGGTGAAAGAAAGCAAAAAAAGAAAGAAATAATAAATAAATAACCCAGGTAAGCAAAGGAATTAAAATAAATAAATGAACAAATAAATGAATATATAAATGAAGTATAATTAAATACATAATAAACAGACGGAGGAACAAAAGAAAGAAAAAAAGGAAGAAAGAGAGAAAGAAACAAACAAAGAAAGGGGGAAGGATGGAGCGAAAGAAAGAAAGAATGATCGAAAGAACGAAACAAAGAACGACCGAACGAAGCAAAGAACGAACGAACGAAGCAAAGAACGAACGCACGAACGAAACAAAGAATGAACGAACGAAGCAAAGAACGAACGAACGAAGCAAAGAACGAACGAACGAAGCAAAGAACGAACGAACGAAACATAGAATGAACAAACGAAACGAAGAACGAACGAAACAGAACGAATGAACAAAAGAAGCAAAGAACGAACGAAAGAAACAAGGAACGAATGAACAAATGAAAGAAAGAAAGTAGAAAAGAAATAATTGAAGAAGAAAGGAAGGAGCGAAGGAAGGAACAAAGAAGGGCGGAAAGAAGAAAAGAAATAAGGGAGTCAGGAAGAAAGGAAGTAACAAAGGAAGGAACGAAATAAGGAAAAGAATGAAAGAAGGGAGGAAGGAGGGAAGGAACAAGAAAGAACAAAAGAAGGAAAGAAGGAAAGGGAGTAAATAAGGGAGTAAGGAAGGAAGGAAAGAAGGAAAAGAATGAAAGATGAAAATAAAGAAGGGAGAGAGGAAGGAGGGAGGAATGGAAGGAACAAAGGAAGGAAAGTACAAAAAGAGAAAAAAAAGAAGAAAAGAAAGAAGGGAGGGATGAAGGCAGGAAGGAACCAAGGAAGGAAAGAAGAAAGAAAGAAACAATGAAAGCAGGAATGAAGGGAGCAAGGGAGGAAGGGAGGTAGAAAGGAAGGAAAGAAGGAAAAACATATAGCTGGCCGGATTGATATTTTCAAAATCCTCACTTCTGGAACATTCCTAGAAACATCACATCGTCCCACCGCACCGCACTATTGTTTGGAACCTGCTCTCAGGCTACTCATGTTGTCCTTGAGGGCCACCTAGTGGCCGGGCCGCGTTCACCCGGTCGCCGACCCCCAGGGCTATAAAAATGGGCTCCATGATGTACTTACAAAGGGGCTGCTGTTCCAATTTTAAAAGCTGACAATCCAACAGGTGTGCGTTGTGGGCGACGTGGTCCACGCGGTGGGCAGCAAGTGGGATGACGGATGCCAGAAGTGCAGCTGTAGCCAACTCCAGGACAAGGACACCTCACTGCACATCGCTCAGTGCTCAACGCCAGTGTGCCAACGAAACTGCCCATTGGTAAGACAAACAAAATGGTGGATTTGAGTCCCTTTAAAGGACAACCGACGTCACTTTTTGTTTTTTAACTGACATCAGAAAAACGTTTGATAGCATCTAAAATACCCAAAACATGCAGTATGATATTTTTATTCAAATGCAAAACACCAATAAAAATGACTTAAAGTCTCCAAAATCTGCAAAAAAATTGAGCTGCGAATTGGGCATTTTCAGAAAGTCCCGCCCCCAGTTCGTGACATCATGCCAAGACGTCTTGCATTGCTGGAGAATCAAAACAATTCAGATTCAGAGAATATGCTTTCTTGTTCCACATCCAGTTATGAATATGATTCAAATAGTTCTGAAGAGAAAAGCATACATGTTTGCAATCGATTAAAGAATTTATTTGTGCCATTTTGAAGCAAGATTGGGGGAAATCTCTCACCCAAAAAAAGAGGCACAAAATGGCGACCTGCTGTGGCCACCTCCGTTTCCACAGGCTGATAAATTCCTTATACGGCGCTTGAACGCCCTCTTCTGGCCTTCTGGTGACTTTTGGGTGCAACACAAGGTCCCCAGACCAAACAAGTACAGCAAAATACATTGAAGTGATGGAAGGACCACTACAATGCGTCTTTTTTTACGGTCAGGGGCAGTCCTTTAGTGACGTCACGTACGGACTCGTCACCAACTCAAAAACAAGACTTCCTGAATACTCAACGCGAGTCTTAAAATGTAAAATATAGCGATATGCGGTGGAATCTTTCGCATATAGCTATATTGTATGTTTTAAGACTGGTGCTGAATATTCAGGAAGTCTTATTTTTTTGAGTTGGTGACGATGCCTGAAGTGATGTCACGGCTGGAACGCCCCTGACAGAGAAAGCGAGTGACACACAATGCATTTTGGGAACTTTCTTTGGTCTGAAAACATCGTGTTGATCTGTGTTGATGGCGACATGAGAAGGAAAACACATAAATAACGCGATGGTGAATCGTTGTGTTTCGCAGCCAATTGAGGTAACACGCATAAAGAAGGTGTAAGTTGACACAAATTCCCAGCAGACAAATCAGCCCATTTCCAACGGAGCTTGGGCGCCATCTTGTGCATTTTCTGGGACGCTACATTGGAGTCCAGACGCCTCAAAATGATACGGAAGGACCTCTTTCATCGATTGCAAACATTTATGCTTTCCTCTTCAGAACTATTTGAATAATATTCATAACTGGATGAGGAACAAGAAAGCATCTTCTCCGAATCTGAAGCCATTGTTTTAATTCTCAAGCAAGGCAAGACGTCCTGGCGTGACGTCACGAACAAGAGGGCGGGACCTTCTGAAACTCTGCATCTCCCGGGGCATTTTGAAGTCATTTTGGGACACTTTAACTCATTTTTATTGGTGTTTTGCATTTGACTAAAATATCTGCCTACATGTTTTGGGTATTTTAGATGCTATAAAACATTTTTCTGATGTCAGTTAGGAAACAAAAAAATGGTGTCCGTTGTCCTTTAAAGGGTTACGTCTTTAATTTTGTACGTCTTGATTCTGTCCGTCACCCAAATCGATAAGCAACCATTAAGATTGTACATGAGCAGAAATTGTGTATTGTACGTTTAATGTACATACATAACAGGTCTGCGTAAGCTCTCAGTCATACAGGAGTGGTCAGTCGATGAAAAGGTTTATTCAGCCACCATCTGTACTTCTTTGAAGGAATGGGGCAATCGGGGCCAGTCATAGACCATAATCAGTCAGGACAAAAGAAGTAATCAGTTTAGCTTTAGGGAATAGTCCTCTGCTCCCCCCAACCTTAGAGCAGGGACCTATCAAAGCAGAGGTCTGGCACCGCCACCTATGGACATTAGGGATCTATATATCGGGCCAGAGCTACCAGCAAAATTTTTGTTCGCTTACGAAGCTTCTTGGATGAGGAGCGACACGTCCGACACCTTCAAAGAAGTACAGATGAGGGCTGAAGAAACCTTTTCACCGATGTACATAACAGGGTTCAACATACACACTATCCAGTGGAGAATGCTGCGGGAAGTGCAGAGCAACCAGTTGCGTGGAATCGGATGGAGAAATGCGAGGAGACACAATGATCGGAGGAACGCTTCGACAGGTTTACATTTCACACTCAAGCTTTAGCTTTCTTTGTCACCAACACCCGCCAAGCCGAACGTATCCGATCCGTGTTTGTAGGTTGGGGAGCAATGGCAATCTTCTCGTGACAAATGTATGGTGAACAAATGCATAAGGGTGAACGACGAGGTGTTCGTCTCTTCCACCAACATCAGCTGCTCTCCGATGGAAACACCGTCCTGCCCACTGGGTTCCGAGCTACGCTGCGATACGCGGGATTGCTGCCCACGCTGCCAGTGTGGTAAACGTCACACATACGACAAGTGTTGGGGGTAGCAATTACAGTAATCCCTTGCTACTTCGCGGTTTGATGATCATGGATTTTTTTTCAAACCTTTTAGAGAGAAAAAAAGACAAGGAATTGTGTTCTTAGTATGCTCGAGTTACGTTTACACACTCAAGCACTGCAACGAACTGGGCAGAGACAGCCGGATGCGGGGTGGATGCTGGGCGAGCTCTCACAGCGCCTCATGTCGGTATTAGCGGCGGAAAGAAGCACTACTCGGAAAAAGGCGTGCAATACAAAATCTAACTTACAGCATCTCTGTCCAAAATTTTTTTTAAATACCCGCAAAAATGTGTGCTGTTCATATGTGCTGTTGTCGAATTTCGTAAGCAGGAGAGCGTTTGTACACTTTTGCTCAAAAGAAAAAGACATCGAAATTTTCCGTGCCATTTTGAGGCAACATTGGGGAGAAATGTCTCACCCAAAAAGTGGCAGAAAATGGCCACCGAGCGCCTGTGAGGAATGAATCAGCTCATTTCTATTATTCCTTACATGGAGCTTGGACGCCCTCTTCTGGCTCTTTCTGGTGCAACACGCTACAATGTGCCCTTTTTTTGGTCAGGGGTGTTTCTTCAGTGACGTCACGTACGGACTCGTCACCAACTCAAAAACAAGACTTACGGAACATTCAACACGAGTCTTAAAACGTACAGCTATATGCGGTGGAATCTTTCCTCTTCAAAACTATTTGAATCATATTCATAACTGGATGAGTAACAAGAAAGAATATGCAGCGCGAGTCATAAAACGTAAAATATAGCTATATGCGGCGGAATCTCTGTAAAATACGCTCAGTAGAAGTCATTTGAAGCCATTTTACAAATTATGGACACAACTTGTCCGGAGACGTCGATTGTCCTTTAAGTTATACAGTAGTGTACCTGTAAATTATATACTGTATATCTAATACTTTATATTGATAGGGGACTGTTTACTGTATTGCATTAGTTTTGTACTGTTCTACAACCATTTACTTTTTTTATGCATGTCCTGTACTGTGTTCCACTAAATTTGGCCTTATAAATATTTTTTTGTACTCATATGCATGTAAATTTACCAATACACATAGGGTTCGCTACATCACATTTTTTTTGTCTATCGTAGGTTGTCCACGATAAACGAGGGTTTACTGTATAAACATTTGAAGGGTTGACAATTATGTTTGTTTTTCCTTAAGGTTGCCGTTCTGTTATACCGCCACTGACATGAATTATGACCCATAAAAATTACCTCTGAGCGGATAGTTTATTTTTCTTTCACAGCTCCTTTGGATGTCTGCGTCCTGAATCACACTCTCATTGGGGTAAGCTTTGTTTTCTTTTTAAATGCTGAATGAGTTCTCCCTGCATGCTGGGACTGGTCTGTATCAGTACATTAGTGTGCAATTTAATTTCATTAGTCGAGAATTGATTACTTATTAACTACTAAAAATGCATCTTTGTGCCACTATGCACATAAAAAACGAAATGCGCTGACACTATGTAAAATTGTGACGAACGTAACAGCCACACAAGTCACAAGTGAAAATATCTTTGACTTCAGCCTTCAAGAGGAGGCAAAACTTCAAGACTTGAGCAGGAATTCAGCTCGGGAATTGACAAAATGTCCTTCAGAAGCTTAAATACAGCCATTTTTGAAATTTGACTGATCGCCTGGTTAACTCATTCACTGCCATACATGTTCAAAAATGCGTCCACTCCAGTGCTAGGGTTTTTGTCATTGGCACTCGAATTCCAGGACCCACAGAATAATGTGTTTTAGGATTACATAAACATTCAATGAAGCGTAAGAAACCTGAGACTCTCTTCTTAAAAAAAAAAAAAAGAGTTAATTCCTAAATTATATGGATCTTGAGTTATATGAGCTTGAAAAGAGGGCGGCTCTCCAAAATACAAAATAGATTGCTTTATATTGCGTTTAACAACAGCTGTAGCTGGAACAAAGTGATCTTGTGGAATGGAAAATAACATTGCCAGAGGTCTCTTTATTGACACCCGAGCAAGGAAAATCAAGAAGACCCAAACTAATTCGGGAATGGCGCTCCACGTCATATTTTCAAGTCACGAATAAATTCGTGAATGGCGGTGAATGAGTTAATAGTATGTATATAAATAGTGCAATGTATTTATTTATTTTTTTGGTTTTGTTTTCTTTATATGTATAGGCCGGCGAAATGTTGATGGCGGATGAGTGCACGCAATGTGAATGCATCGTGGAAGGCGGTCTCATCAAGAAACATCGCCTCTCCTGCAGGAGGACGACCTGTACCCCGTGTCCAATGGTACAATGATACCTTGGTTTATGAACCCCTTGGCTTACGAACTTTTCGGTTTACGAACGTTACATTTATGAAAATTTTACCTTGCCATACGAACTTTACCTGGGCATACAAACTTTTTTCGTACACGGAGCTGCCTCAATGAGTGATGTGTCGTTCGCGAACGAGCCCGTTCTTCTAACAACAAAATGGCAGCCGGCTCTTTTTGTCCTCTATTCCCCACCACGATTCTTTGGTTAAAGCCACATGATTGGTCAAGAACGCAGCAGTGAGGGAGGGGTGGTTTAAACATTAAAGAGACAGGCAGACGACAGTGAGAGCGTTTCAACTTTGATACTTCAAAGGCAGATGTAGACTGCAAGGTTAAAATATCCCATCAATCAGGCTCCACAAACAACCCGCACAAGCCATCTGTACTCTTGATGCAAAAAGCTATCAACCCAGCTAAACAGAACACAATTGCCGAGGAACTAGATACAATTATCACCGAGAAAGCACCTACAAGGGATCATTCCTCAAGATGTTGAAAGAAGAAGGTTACGTTCCTCATCAAGTGTTTAATGCTGATGAAACCGGCCACTCCATTACATCATGCCATTAACGACCATCACAAAGG
Organism: Hippocampus bargibanti; assembly: GCF_051943395.1. Classification (NCBI taxonomy): domain Eukaryota; kingdom Metazoa; phylum Chordata; class Actinopteri; order Syngnathiformes; family Syngnathidae; genus Hippocampus; species Hippocampus bargibanti. Next base: position 6,795,526 of record NC_142738.1, on the reverse strand, counting down.
TAAATAAAATGACTTTATTAGACAGTACAGTTTATTTCTTTAATTATAATACCATAGCGCATTTATTATACATAAAATAAGGTATATTTTGTGTAGTTTTAAGGCTTAGAAAATTAGAAAGTAGAAAATTATGTTTTATGGGGACCCAGGAACGGATTATTCTCATTTTAATAGTTTCCCATGGGAAATTAATTTTTGGGATACACACTTTTCGCCTTACACACTCTGTCTGGGAACCAATTAAGTTCGTAAGCCAAGGTATCACTGTACATCTTATATCTGTATTGCATTTCTACAGTGCAGTCCTGGTAATTTTGATAATATGTGCATTGACGGAAGATTTCTGTGTTGTGCACACTAAAGGGATACACAGAGCGTAAAGTGGAAGGCGCTTGCTGCGGTCGCTGCGTCGCCACTACTTGCTTTTTGCAAATGGCCGATGGGACGCAAATGAACCTGCATGTATGTATACAAATACAACATAGTCAAAAATATGACGTTACTCCAGGGTGTAGTTGAGTTGGTCTCAAACTTTTTCTCACAAGTAACATCAAAATCCATCATTTCCCAGAATCTCTTTTCTAAATGTCCTGGAGACATAACTGATGCAATATGTAAAATGATAAAAAGTCTTTTAGGAATTTATACTCAATCATCCCTTTATGGCTGGCCAGTTTCTTCTGCACGTCGCCATTAGAGCTGTCAATTTCCGATGTTTTTCAGTCGTTAGTATACTGGATTTTAAACATTGAATATATTGAACCATTTGGTGCAGTTTGTTCATTCAGCAGCCGCCATGTGAGCTCACCTACAGTATATTTGTATGACGTTTTGAGAATCGCTGTATGTCACTCCTAGGCCTTCACTCGTCCTACGTCTTAATCAATCCATAGCTACTAGTGTGGTGTGATTTACTACACGTACACTAGAGGGTTGCATTGGCCAGGTAATAACGAAGAATAATAAAGAAACTTTAGAAATAATGTCATTAAACTGTTCGAATTTTTACTATGAACATGTGGATTCATGATAACCCCATAAAATTGCAATATTAGTTTCTATTTTTGCTAGCTTCCGAGCTGTCCAACTTTTCTTCTTGATGTCCATCTACTGTATTCTTCAAAAGTCCGTCTTGTAGATAATAATAATAATAATAATAATAATACTAATAATAATAATAATAATACATTTAATTTATAAGCGCCTTTCAAAACTCTCAAGGTCACTTTTCAGTCACGGGAGAAGTTTTTCTGTCTGTGAGCAGCGGCAGCCACACGTGCTAAATGGCTTTAACGGTATATCTTCACCTAAATCCTCTCATCACCTCTCATCCGTCAGTCATTGTGGGTTGACAAAACCGCTATTAAATCAACACATAAATATATTTGCTTATGCAGCTCGCGACAGATGCAATGTGCTAGCTCTGGACAGTATGTTCTTATCATTAACGGCGAGTGATACTATGGCTAGTGACTAGCCAATCATAGCTTGCGAAAACTCTCACAGGTCTTAGTTTGCCAACTATAACTCAGATTGTTTAAAGCAACAGCGACGTAAATTTTTATGCTCCAGGGCCTGCTGAACTGATTGTGAATACATCCAAGTAGATTTATGACCCTGGTAACAAATGATGGCTGAAATGTGATTGGTTAAATGCTTAAATACAAAAACACACATCTGGGAGTAGCACGACAGGAGAAAAGCAATGAAAGGAAGTTGAAGGATAATTTGGAATTATTTAATAAGAATTCATGGACAAAATATAATTCACATTAGTCTGTGATTCAGATATTTTTAGACCAGCAGAGAAGGTCTTGCAGGCCCTGATGGCTCACCACTGTAGTACATACATCACTTGACAATACATTAAAACTAACCTATGATATATTCTTTTGTAATTCTGTGCTATTTTGTTATGTTTTGCTAACCCTACAAAGTAATGCTGGACCATACTATCCGAAACTATACTTTACATTCAGGTGAATACCACAAAGGAGGACGGCTGCAACCAGTACGCTTGCGGCGTCAACAGCGAAGGAGACCTGGCCCTGCAGATCCGAACCACCACCTGCCCGCCTTTCAACCGCCAAACATGCCTCGACGATGGGGTGCGGATGCCTCGTTCAACCCACCTGTACCATACGAATTCACTCACAAGCTGTTTTAACTGCCAGATCTCCTTTTTTGTTGTTATCAGGGAACCGTGAGCCAGATCGGAACAACTTGCTGTGAGATGTGTGAGTAGAGCTACAATTGGTTCTCTGTTTTTTTAACTGTGTTTTTAAAATGGAGTGTGTACACGTGTTGGGGACAAGGTACTGAGTCTGAATGCCGGAGAACGACGGGAACGCTGAATTATGTCAGAGTGGACGACTGCCAATCGGAGCAGCAGATTGAATTGCACTACTGTGAGGTCAGCGGACATACAGTCATATGTGAAGTTGACGATCAATCAAATATCAACTTAGTTCCAAAACTAACTCTCTCACCATGTGATTCTCTCTGTCTGTCAGGGTAAATGTCGCAGTAAGTCTATGTACTCCCTTCAGACGGCCGCGGTGGAGCAAGAGTGTGTGTGTTGCGTCGCCGCAGAAACCGAGCCGGTCAGTGTTCCTGTCTTGTGTGCCAACGGAACCCGGGGTCACCACACTATCCTGTCAGTCACTGCTTGCAATTGTCAGTCCAAACACTGTACCTAGAAGCCACCAGAAGTTAGTTAGTTATGCTTTTGTTTTATCCATTAAAATATAACCATATTAAACCACACACGATTTCCAATAATAAAAAAAGCCTTCAGAACCAGGAGTGTTGGCTGACTTAAGCTGTATTAGCGAGTGAATTGTTTTTATTATGTCATCTGAATGGTTGCCACTATGAAAACTTCATACCTCGGTTTACGAACGCTTTAGCTCACAAACTTTTCGCCTCACGAACATTAAATTCACGAGCATATAGTCTCGGCTAACTAACTAGTTTTTCGGCAGACAAACACAGCACCACGGTAGCTCGCGGACTAGTTTTCGGCGGATGAACACCAAACCACACAGTCGAACAGCACCACGATGGCTGGCGGACTAGTTTTCCACACCCACTTTCTTTAAGTGCAGACGTGGTTTGTTATCGAATGGAGTACTTTTGCTATTATAGGACTGAAAAAGACCCCACCGCAGTCCGAAGAGGACACAAAAGAAAATTACGGTCAAGCAGAAGAAGGAGATCATCGAAAAACACAAATGAGGTGTGCGTTTGTGTCACTTAGCGTCCCAGTACTAGTCTGCTAAGTCAACCATTGCAACATGTGGCTAAGAGTATTTCTGTGTTGTCTAAGCAACGATCTCAGGCAATAGAAGAGGTTGAAAAACTTCTGTGGATTTGGATTAACGAAAAGCAGCTAGCAGGGGACAGTGTGAGTGAGGGCATTATCGCCGAGAAAGCACGGCAACTTCACTCGGATTTCATCAAGAGGCAACTACATCAACCGACGACCATCACAATGGTAAATAAAACAACTTTATTATAAAGTACAGTTTATTTCTTTAATTACAATCCAATAGCACATTTAGTATACATAGAATAAGATATATTTTGTCTAGTTTTAAGGCTTATTTAGTAGAAAATTATGTTTTATGGGGACCTGGGAACGGATTATTCTAATTTTTGATGGTTTCTTATGGGAAACTTTTCGCCTTACACACACTTTCTGGGAACCAATTAAGTTCGTAAACTGATGTATCACTGTATCTTTCACCACCACAGGATCTACACAATGCGTTTAATAATCATCATCTCAGGTAACTGTGAGGGAAATAAATCATTATTTTTATTTCCTTCACTGGGATATGATGTTTTTGTGGCGTGTTTGTTTTTTTGGGAGCAAGGCAGTTTATGAAGGAGTATCCTGGCGTGATGTCACGAACAAGGGGGCGGGACTTTCTGAATCTGCCTAGTTCCGAGCTCATTTTGTGGCAGTTTTGGGACACTTTAACTCATTTTTATTGTCGTTTTGCATTTGACTAAAAATATCAGCCTGCGTGTTTTGGGTATTTTTGTCGGTGTCTGTTGTCCTTTAAAATAGTTTTGATTTTGAAACGTTAAATATGTACAATTTAATTTATAGTTTTACAAATGTTTACGTGAACTCTGACAACATTAGCTAGGAAGTTCAACCGAGCTATTGATTTTTTTGTTTTTTTGTTTTTGCTAGTGCTTATTTTCTGTGACTTTTTGTCTTCGAGAGTTTGTTTTTAAAGGCAAACAAAATGTCCGGTATGTCACTGAGACTCAGGGGGAATTAGCAGACTGGCGTGCACGCGCACAGCTAAACCCAATCGGCGTCGGGAGCGAGTCCGGGTTGTTCGCCATCTCTCGGGCCCACGCAATGCCCCCCTTGCTCGTCTTCCCAATATCATTTTTAACATTGTCATCCTTTTCCACGGGGCAGCCATCTGAACCGCCACAAGCACAAGTGAGTATGCATTCGTCTCTTTGTTTCTTGTGTTCGCGATTAATAACGCTACCCCCCACCGAGAGCAGTTAACATCTATAGTTGGGCACATTGACGCTCTCATTTGGTCTCGTACAAAGTTAACTCGGTTCCTTATTTCTTTTTATTTCCACGAGTTATTAACAGGACTGTTGTGTTTTAGTGTGTTTTGCCGACGTATCAACAACAGTCCATCTGAATTCAGCACAACTGTTGAATTGAAGACTCTATTGTGTATTGCCACTTTAAATACCAAAATGTGATTTAATTAAATCACATACACAGTGTACTTCTATAATGTGTGTACAAAGTATACATTCATATCCAGTGACAATCCTGTGCATTTCCTTACCTTTTGGTGATTTTTTTTTTTTTGGGGGGGGGGGGGGGTAATGTTTTTTTAATTCAAATTCACATTTACTTTACAGTCTTAAAAGGATCCTTGTTTTTAATTCAAATGCTAGATTTTTACGATCCATTTAGTCACATGTTACTATTGTATTTTATTCAAAACCCTATGTAATTATGTTTTTTTGTCATTGGCTGTTTTAATCCGAAGCACCTTTTTAAAATGTTATGACTGGTGTTTTCAAAGTAAACTTATAATAGTGCTTAAAAAAAGTCTGGTGACCTGTCTGGCCTACCGCCCTAGGTCAGCTTAGAATTGCACCCAGCACACTTGCGACATCAATGAGGTTAAGCATTCTGGCTAGATAGTGTTTAAAATGAGTCGTTTGTTGGAACGTTGTTCGTGGATTGGCCCCTCAGCTATACCCTGTTACCGCTGCCCCTTCAAATGAGGATGTATTTGTTGACCTTTCCGCTTTGTGTTGTTGAGCTGTCAGCAGAGCTTACAGGTCTGTAAGCCTGACAGACATGCGCATGTGTCCTACTGCCGGGTTTGTTCCCACATAACAATATCTGTATTTGTGTACCGTCATCACCCCTGAGTAAACTATCCAAACAATATTTTAACATTCTTAACCGCCATGACCACTTATCCCTTTGTAATAGGGACCAACCATACTTTTACGACATCATATAAAAATGATTCCGCTCATGCCGTCTGTTTATGAGCGGAAATTAGATTGGCGAGAGCGGGGTTGCAATGTTGAAAGTTGCATTCACTGACTGAGCTTTTGGAAAGTAGCCTCACTCTCTTTGCAGTGCGTGTCAGCGTTTTCGAGCAATAAACTATTTGGATTAATTGATAAAATGAATCATCCAGCTCAACTATCATAGTGAAAAATCCCCGTCGTATATTATCTCATTCACTGCCAGACAATGTGAATAAATGTATCCACTCCAGTGCCAGGGTTTTTGTCATTTTCACTCAAATTGCAGGACCCACAGAATATTGAGTTTAAGGACGACATAAACATTCAATGCAGCATAAGAAACCTTACACTTACATTTATTTATGTATTTATTCATTTATGCATGTATGTATGTATGTATGTATGTATGTATGTATGTATGTATGTATGTATGTATGTATTTATGCATTTATGCATATATGCATGCATGTATGTATGTATGTATGTATGTATGTATGTATGTATGTATGTATGTATGTATGTATGTATGTATGTATGTATGTATGTATGTATGTATGTATGTATTTATGCATTTATGCATATATGCATGTATGTATGTATGTATGTATGTATGTATGTATGTATGTATGTATGTATGTATGTACGTACGTACGTACGTAAGACTTATTTACTTGTTTACTTACTGACTTACTTATGTATTTGTTTAGTTATTTACTTACTCATTTACTAATTTATGTATTTATTTATTTATATGTTTGTTTGTGTATTATTTATGTATATCTGTAATTATTTATTTTTAAACACGTTTGGATATTTGGCAGGGTAAAATGAAGAATTTATTAATTGATTAATTTAACTCATTCACTGCCAGACGTGCAAAAATGTGTCCGCTCCAGGGTTTTTGTCATTTTCACTCAAATTCCAAGACCCACAGAATATTATTATTAATAATAATAATAATAATAATAATAATAATAATAATACATTACATTTGAAGCGCCTTTCAAAGCTCTCAACGACACTTTACAGTCACAGACAAGCATCGGTACTATAATAAATAAAATACAATTACAAATAGAATGCAAAATATAAAATACAATTATAAATAGAAACAAAAGAGAGAGAGCTACATAAACATTCAGTGCAGCGTAAGAAACCTTCGACTCTTCTTTCATCGGAAAAAAAAAGAGTTAAAATTATATGGGTCATGTGAGCTTGAAATAGGTACAAAGGGCAAATGCTGCTCCCTCGTGGGAGGGAAAATACATTGGCAGAGGTCCGAACAGCGCTTTATCGACATCCCAGCAAGAAAAACCAAAACCTGAACAAATTCGGGAAAGGAGCTCCACGTCAATGGATTCCACTTTCCGGTTTACAGATGTGTCACTTCCAGGCCCATCAAGTAAAAACACCACTTTAGTTTGGCTATAATCACAGGTGCTTCTAATCACCCCGGCGGGAAAAGAGCTCTAATTGTTAAAACCAAACTGTTTTTACTTTCTATACCTGGATTTCACATTGGTGGTGAATAATCATTGCTTTCTTTCACCTAGTGAATGTGCTGAAATTGATCTTCCTGCCACTGTGTCGATGGGTGAAAATTTGTCAACGTCCATTTACGAACCTCATATTCTCACTCTACATTTCAGCAGTTTGTTTACTAACACTCGGTAAACTGGGATTAGTGTTGCTCACGTGTCCATACATTCAAGTCCCTTGACTAGCTTATGGGAGATGAGCGGGTGTACACACATCTTAGGTGTAAACGTCAATTAAGATGATGTTTAATGACACTTAAAGGACAACCGACGCCTCCGGTTCGCTATATTTTATATTTTAAGACTCACGCTGAATATTCAGGAAGTCTTGTTTTTGAGTTGATGACGATGCCTGACGTGACGTCACCTCTGGAATGCCCTTGACTGAGAAAGCGACATGCAATGCATTTTGGGTACTTTGTTTGGTCTGAAAACTTTGTGTTGATCGGGGTTGATGGCGAAATTAGAAGGAAAACACATAACGCGATGGTGAATCGTTGTGTGTTGCACCAAGACTACTATTTGATACTTGTTGACACAAATACCCAGCAGACAAATCAGCCAATTTCCAACGGAGCCTGGGCGCCATCTTGTGCATTTTCTGGGACGCTACATTGCAGTCCAGACACCTCAAAATGACACGCAAGGACTTCTTTAATCGATTGCAAACATTTATGCTTTCCTCTTCAGAACTATTTGAATCATATTCATAACTGGATGAGTAACAAGAAAAGCATCTTCTCCGAATCTGAGAAGCCATTGTTTTGACTCTAGAGCAAGGCAAGACGTCCTGACGTGACGTCACGAAGGGGGCGGGACCTTCTGAAACTCTGCATCTCCGGGGTTTTTGAAATAGTTTTGGGACACTTTAACTCATTTTTATAGGTGTTTTGCATTTGACTAAAAATATCAGCCTACATGTTTTGGGTATTTTAGATGCTATAAAACGTTTTTCTGTTGTCAGTTAGGAACCAAAAAAAATGGTGTCGGTTGTCCTTTAAACGCCATTTCCTATAAATGGAGCCAGGATACCAATCTTGACACATTAATGCTAGCATCTGTGTGAATGTTGTTGTAATGGTTATTTCAAAACATCTTTATTTTCATGACTGGCGCAAGTCCAGTGCAGCATGCGGTCGCTGTCTTGAGTATTTTCCCTGACACGCAAGCCGACGTATTTAAAAATGGGCGGTTTGCGCCATTGTGGGCGTAAACACGGGGGGCTGGATTGACTGCCAATCGAAGAAGCTACTCTTTTTCCCTTTGAATGTGGTGCACTCAAACCTTGCTTCGAAAAACAAGGTACGGAAAAGGTGGTGGTAGTGGGGAGAGGGGGGGGGGGTTATAGCTTCGGTCAGACCTCTGGCATTTATTCCCCCGCCCCTACGGGTGGGCGCCATTTGCCTTTTGTACAGCCACCACCATTTCAACCTCACATAACTCCAAACCCATATAATTTAGGAATTAACTATTTTTCTGATGAAAGAAGAGATTCTCAGGTTTCTTTCTTTCTTCATCGAATGTTTATGGTGTCCTAAAACTCAATATTCTGTGAGTGCTGCAATTTAAGTGAAAATGACAAAAACCCTGGCACTGGAGTGAACACATTTTGCACATGTCTGGCAATGAAGAAGTTAATTGTTTGCTATCATAAACCTGCAATTAAAGAAGCTTACTTACAAATCACATCGTCTGGCAGTGAATGAGTTAATAGCACAAGTTGGATGATGTTTGTTTCAAGACATGATGTTACTATTCATACATTCATTAGCTTTAGCCTCGTAAGTTGTACTACCCGATAGTGTTAGGATTCCTAACACGAACACCTTTGCCCCCGTATTGAATGTCAAGATTAAAAAACAGAAAGGTCATATATGTGACAAAAAAAACAAAAAAATCCCAACGAATGAAGTCCAGTGATCAAATTACGTCAGCGGATTGTTGTAAACGGCATCCGCTACTCACAGCATAATCCAAACCGACATCTTCAATCGGGGCAAAAAAAAAAAAAAAAAAAAAAAGCAGGGACAGCTTTGGCTTTAATTCTTGATCCGACACTTTAAAAAGTCACATGATACTGGAAATCAACCCAACCCCGGAACTCTGCAACAAATATTCCAAGAGGACCGTCAGTGGATGGCAAAAGTATGTCCACGAACATTTACGGTTCAATGGAATGTCCCAAAACTCACAGTTTAACTCATTCACTGCCATTCCCAAATTTATTCGGGAATTTAAAATATGACGTGGAGCGCCATTCCTGAATTTGTTCGGGTTTTGAGTTTTCTTGCAGCGGTGCCAATAAAGTGCTGGTCGGACCTCTGGCAATGTTTTTCCCTCCCACGAGGGTGCAGTATTTGCCTTTTGTACAGCCGCCCCCATTTCAAGCTCAGCTAGCTCCAGACCCATATAACTTAGGAATTAACTATTTTTTTTGCTGTCTTGAATGTTTACATATGTACAGTGATCCCTCGCTACGTCGCGGTTCACTTATCGCGGCTTCAGTGCATCGCAGATTTTTTTTCAGGAGAAAAAAACTATTTTTAAATGGGATGCAAGTGTTCAAACAAACAAAGTAAAAGAAACAACACTGCGAACAAAGCAGAATAAAATCAAACGCATTGGCTTTGAACAGCTCATGGAGCAGAATGTTCATGAGCTGTTCTCTATTCTCAAAAAAAAAGAAAGATAAAAAAAAAGAATGAGTGCCAACTACTACCGATAACAATGTTCTTCTCTTGGAGAAAGACTCCTTCAGTAGAAAAAGACGCTACAGCGCAGCGGCGTCAGGACGAATAGGCGCAGCAGCAAAATATTGTTTTACAACACCATTCTTCTATTAAAAAATAGGTTTTATTTTTTGTTTCATTCTGCAGTATGAACATTTTTGCATTGTGTAAAAAAATAAAATAAAGCTGACTACATTGTACTTTGCGGATTTCACCTATCACAGGCTATTTTTGGAACGTATCTCCCGCGATGAAGAGGTTCACTGTAGTCCTAAAATGCAATATGTAGTCCTTAAATGCCCGTATGCATAGATAGATAGATAGATAGATAGATAGATAGATAGATAGATAGATAGATAGATAGATAGATAGATAGATAGATAGATAGATAGATAGATAGATAGATAGATAGATAGATAGATAGATAGATAGATAGATAGATAGATAGATAGATAGATAGATAGATAGATAGATAGATAGATAGATAGATAGATAGATAGATAGATAGATAGATAGATAGATAGATAGATAGATAGATAGATAGATAGATAGATAGATAGATAGATAGATAGATAGATAGATAGATAGATAGATAGATAGATAGATAGATAGATAGATAGATAGATAGATAGATAGATAGATAGATAGATAGATAGATAGATAGATAGATAGATAGATAGATAGATAGATAGATAGATAGATAGATAGATAGTACAGCCGCCCCATTTCAAGCTCAGATAACTCCAGGCCCGTATAACATTGGAATTAACACTTTTTTTCTGATGTAAGAAGAGAGTCTAAGGTTTATACGCTGCATTGAATGTTTACGTAGTCCTCAAACTCAATATTCTGTGAGCCCTCCAATCTGAGTGAAAATGACAAAAACCTTGGCACAGGAGTGGACACAGTTTTGCACATCGTCTAGCAGTGAATGAGTTAACTGGAAAGTTAGAAAAAGTGATCCTTAAAAACCAGTTTTTCAGAGAAACGCAAAATTGGTTGGTTGCAGCAGAATAAATGCTCAAGTTGATCAAACTATTTTGTCTCCATCTCAGATTACACATGAATGAATCCAAACTCATCAGGAGAAGCTCCATCAATCCTGCAAAAACATGATGACCTGAACCACGCTGCCAACGTGTCAAAAAAAAGGTCTTCTGCCACAGAATATTAAACTCTTTTCTTTCCTTCGCTCCTTCAGAGGGATGAAACGAAAAAGGCCGCATGTCTGTCCTCACAGCGATGAATGAGCCGTCGTCCGTTCACTCTGCAAAGCTCGTCTCGTTGGCCCGCTCGCTCTCCGGACTTGGGCTCGACGCCACCAATGGAGCCCCCCCCGCTGTCGGTCTGCCTGACGATGACCAGCCTCCTCTTCAGGTACCAGCATCTCTATCTCTAAAGTCACAGGAAAACATTTTCACACAAAGTCCTCCTTTGATTTTTATCAGCGGTGGATGGACCAAATTTCTTTATCGGTAAAGATTAAAAAAAAGCATGTGAATGCAAAATTGTGTATTCAAATAAATAAAATACAAATTTTCATTTAAAGGACAACCGATGTCTCCGGACAAGTTCTGTCCATAATTTGTAAAATGGCTTCAAATGACTTCTACTGAGCGTATTTTAATAAGATTCCACCGCATATCGCTATATTTTACGTTTTAAGACTCGCGCTGAATATTCAGGAAGTCTTGTTTTTGAGTTGGTGACGAGTCCGTACGTGACGTCACTAAAGGAATGCCCCTAATTGAAAAAAAGACACATTGCAGCAGTCCTTCCATCACGTCAATGTATTTTGCTGTACTTGTTTGGTCTTGGGACCTCGTGTTGCACCCAAAAGATGCCAAAAGAGGGCGTCCAAGCTCCATATAAGGAATTTATCAGCCTGTGGAAACGGAGGTGGCCACAGGAGGTCGCCATTTTGTGCCTCTTTTTCGGTGAGACATTTTCCCTCAATGTTGCCTCAAAATAGCACGGAATAAATTCTTTAATCGATTGCAAATATGTATGCTTTCCTCTTCGGAACTATTTCAATCATATTCATAACTGGATGTGTAACAAGAAAGCATATTCTCCGAATCTGAAGCCATTGTTTGGATTCTCCAGCAATGCAAGACGTCTTGGCGTGACGTCACGAACTGGAGGCGGGACTTTCTGAAAATGCCCAATTCGCAGCTCAATTTTTTGCAGATTTTGGACACTTTTAGTCATTTTTATTGGTGTTTTGCATTTGAATAAAAATATCATACTGCGTGTTTTGGTTTTTTTAGATGCTATAAAACGTTTTTCTGATGTCAGTTAAGAAGCAAAAAAGTGACGTCGGTTGTCCTTTAAATCATTTGTAATATAATTATATATTTATGTAATTTACTCATATTTAATAAAAAGAAGACAGTGATACCTTGGCTTACGAACTTAATTGGCTCCCAGACAGTGTGTAAGGTGAAAAGTGTGTATCCCAAAAATTAATTTCCCATAGGAAACCCTTAAAATGAGAATAATCCGTTCCGAGGTCCCCATAAAACATAAATTTCTACTTACTAATTTTCTAACCCTTAAAACTACACAAAATATACCGTATTTATTATTCTTATTCTATAATAAATGTGCTATTGTATTATAATTAGAGAAATAAACTTTTATTTACCTTTGTGATGGTCGTTGATGGCTTGATGGAATGGAGTGGCATTCTTGTTTCTTTCTAATTTTACCTTGTTCCTCATCAATTGTGTTCTGTTTAGCTGGGTTGATAGCTTTTTGCATCAAGTGTATAGATGGCTTGTGCGGGTTATTTGTGGAGCCTGATTGATGGGAATTTTAACCTTGCAGTCTACACTCCGCCTTTTAACTATCAAAGTTGAAACGAGTCCAAATTTGACTGTTTTCTATCCATTTTGTCACTCTCTCTCTCTGTCGTCTGCCTGTCTCTTTTATGTTGAAACCACCTCCCCTCACTGCTGCGTTCTTGTCCAATCATGTGGCTTTAACCGAAGACTGGGGGCGGGGAATAGAGGACAAAAATGTCGGATGCCATTTTCTTTTTTGGAGAATGGCTTCACTCTCTCGAGCTGCTGCGTTCTTGACCAATCACATGGCTTTAACCGACTAGTGGGGGCGGAGATTGGAGGGCCAAAATAAGCCGGCTGCCATTTTCTTGTTCGGAGAACGGGCTCGTTCGCGAACGACACATCAATCATCGTGGCAGCTCCGTGTGTATGCCGAAAAATAGTTCGTATGCCAAGGTAAAATTTACATACATTTAACGTTCGTAAACCGAAAAGTTCGTAAGCCAAGGGGTTTGTAGACCGAGGTATCACTGTATGTTATGGCGTGGACTAGGACCATGCCTCACCCAGCAGGCATACAGCAGGAGGCATGTTTAAGTGAAAGATGTTTTTCCTCACTTTCCGATGATTGTTCAGACTCACTTGTTAGCAGTGCGAAATAAAGATGTGTCTACAGTCAGTCGTGTGTGCTTTCTGACTGCTACACTGGCTACACTGGTTATGTGAATGGGGGTGGGGCGTGGACCATTAACGCACGCAGCAGGCATACAGCAGGCTGTGTGTTTAAATTAAATGTTTTGCCGCAGTTTCCGATGATTGTTCAGATCCGCTTGTGGTCCCCATCTGGTCCCTGGCTCATAAATTCTGTGTGTGGTTCTCTTTGTAGGAGTCCTACGTCGACCTTGGCCCGGGGCTCTTTTTCGCCGACGGCAAGAGGAAGGTGGATTATGTGCTGTGCTACAAATTTAAAACAAGGCGGGCATCCAAAGGACGCCTCTCCATCGCGTCTAACGGCAGCATCCCCATTCCGGGCTTGTGGGAAATGGACCCTGACTCTGGAGAGCCCGGAGGAGGAGCTACTTCGGGAGATGCTGAGGAGTCAAAGTTGTCCGAGGAAGAGAAGGCGCTCATGAGGGAAGAGTTTGAAATGGGGCTGCTCGATGCCGGACTGCAAATCGAACGCGATAAAGAGGTGTGTAACATTCTGATGGGGCTTTTGAGTGTAATGGTGTTGTTTATTACTATTCCAATGACCTTATCCTTTTCACTACTGGTCGCAGTTTTTGTCAGTTTGGCTGGTTTTGCAACTTTAACTCAAATTTTGAGCTGGCACTGTATTTTGAGTTGAGTTCGAACTGGCTTGACAGGTCTGTCACAGCAGGATATCTGGGTTGAGAAAAAAAAAACCTAAAGACCTAATTTTGAACAGGAAGTCGGCCATTTTGGGTAAAGATGAGGGCTTTGTACTTTGACAACCTTCCACTTACGAATTCAATCAAATGAGTTGAAATCAGAAGGTTTTCAAGGCAACATTTTGGCGGCAGTGTATCATGTCAAATTTCATGATTATTCTTTGAAATATTTTTTATGCGTTTTCATTCCTGATTTTTTTTTTCGGATAGACATTAATGGGTCACCATTAACTCATTGACTTCCAGACGTGTAATAATGTGTTTTTGTCATTGTCACTCAAATTCCAGGACATACAGAATATTGAGTTTTAGGACTACATACACATTGTCACGGTTTTGCAAGGTGGTGATGGCGGGTGTGGATCCCAAAAAGCAGGCAGGAGGGAGCATGAGGTTGTTTGACAAATTGTATTAAAATAAAGGTCAGCAGGAACAAAATGTAAAACATTAAAATCATCTGAACAGAAAAAAATACAAAGTATCAAAAGAAAATGTTGTGTAAAAGTCCGCCAAGGTTAAACAAACACATACACAGCATACAATGCATGCAATTGCAGACAAGGCATGCAACAAACATGCAGCAAACAATGAACCGACACCGGATGGTCGTGCCGGGTGTCCTTTTAAGTGTCAGTGATTAAAACGACCAGCACCTGCGAGGCTGCAGGCAGGGCTGACGTCGCTACCCGTTGGTCGCCAATCTGATCGGGACGACCAGCACCTGTGCAGGTACAGGCGGGGCCGACAGCGCCCCCCTTTGGTCGCCAACCAGATCATGACACACATTCATTTCTTTCATCAGGAAAAAAAGAGTTCATTCCTAAATTATATGGGTCTGAGGTTATATGAGCTTGAAATGAGGGCGGCTCTCCAAAATACAATTCAATACGACATATTTTGCACTATTACATTCTGTGATTGACAAATGTGAAATTTAACAACCATGCAATGTTTTTTTCTCTTAAGCCTTATCTTGACTGATGCCGTTTCTGAAGCTCAGGCACAAAACAAAACGCCGGCCGACCAAGCTCCGGCTCGTAACTGTATTGGGTAAAATAATTGGAAGATTTCCAATGGAATACTTTGGCGCTCATCTGTCCGTCGTTAGGGACAGAACATAATGTCTGCGCGGTACCACAACATAAGCGCCCTGCTTATTTTAGACGCAATGCTCCACGGGTGTGTTTTCTGTGCGGGTTGCGTGGCGCTAGAGTGTGTGATCAGCTGCTGTTTTGGTTGATGATTAAGACCCCGCTGACCACAAGTGTGAAGCCAAAAGCCAGATTATAGGCCCTTATTAGAGAGTGATCAACGACTCAGAAGTGTTTGTGCTGGCGCGAGAGAGCCGTATGGCCGGCGGGTGGGTTTTGCTTTGATTGAATGAGTAGACACGTGTCATCACTGCTGACCATCTGTCGGTGACCCAAGTTTTTTTATTTTTTATTTTTTTAAGAAATCGACTGAGTGAGGAGTGCAAGATTATTTGTATGTGGATTCTGAGTATTTATTTATTTATTTATTTATTTGTGTATTTATTTAAATTTATGTTTTATTATTCTACAGTAAAATCTCGTTATATCGATATCGGATATATCGATAGTCCCGGTTATATCGATGCTATTTCTATGCACGCACGGAGAAAATTACATGCAAACAGGGTCGGATATATCGATAGTCCCGGTTATATCGATATTTTTTCGGACTCCCTTGAATATCGATATAACGAGACTTTACTGTATTTATGTATTTATGTACTATTCATATATGTATGTATTTATTCATTTATTTATTTATGTATGTATTTATTTATTTATTTGTGTATTTATTTAAATTTATGTTTTATTATTCTATTTATGTATTTATGTACTATTCATATATGTATGTATTTATTCATTTATTTATTTATGGATGTATTTATTTACTCATGTATTTATTTATTTATTTATTTTATTATATTTATTTATTACTTTATTTATTGATGTATTTATTTAAATTAATTAATTAATTTATTTATTTATTTATTTATTTATTTATTTATTTATTTATTTATTTATTTTTGATGGAGCTGTTTTGGATTTCATGAGATTGTGCAAGTGTTTCTAATATCGTGGCCGAAGAGAGTGGAACACGTGGGAGCGATTTTTTTTTTTTTTTTTGTGATCTCGCAATGCAGCTGGAACAGGTGCCACATGAATATTTGGCATCCCAGCCTGAAGGTCATCCCTGAAATTAATCATCTGCGATTCAGGGGTGTATTTTATTGCTTTTGATATACAACAATGATCACAGATTGCCCCTCCTCCTGCAGCAATTCAAAGTATCAATCACATGGAAACTTGTGTTTACATGTAGAGGGCAAATGGCATCAGTTTTATTCGGCTGCACATCCCGTGGGCAATACTCAGTCGAGAGGCCGAACTTCAGAAGATCAAAGTTGCTGTGAAGAAGGTAGCTTTCCTCTCACTTTTGCTAACATTATATATAACCTTTGTGCTCGATGATTCAAAAGAGTATAATATAATAATTTTCTTTTTGATCACAGCATTGTTATGATGATTGCATATATTAACACAAAAATGTGTCCACTCCAGTGCAAGGGCTTTTGTCATCAGAATCAGAATCAGAATCATCTTTATTTCCAAGTATGTAGAACACACAAGGAATTTGTTTCCGGTAGAGCACGCTGCACTAGTATCGTCGTAAAAAAAAACTGCTAAGTGGCACTATACAGTTCCATTTTGGCTACTGTTGAAAGAGTTCAAAGAGTTCAAAGAGTTAATGGCTTGGGGAAAGAAGCTGTTTAAATGTCTGCTGGATTTGGCACAGAATATTGAGTTGTAGGACTACATACACATTCAATGCAGCGTAAGAAACCTTAGACTCTCTTCTTTCATCAGAAAAAAAAGTTAATTCCTAAATTATGGGTCTGGAGTTATATGATCTTGAAATGAGGGTGGCTGTCCAAAATTCAATGCAAGGCATACATTGTTTTATAAAGCGCTTTAACAACAAATAATGCTGGAACAAAGCGCTAACATGGGAAAAAAGGTAAATGCTTTCCCCTTGTGGAAAAAAAACATTGCCAGAGGCCATGGCCAGCTCTTTATCGGCACCCAAGCATAAAAACAAAACCAGAACAAATTCGGGAATGGCGCTCTACGTCATATTTTCAAATCCCGTATAAATTTGTGAATAGCAGTGCATGAGTTCGGTGGAGTAATTCAATTACTTTAGTCTCATGTCAACCAATGACTTAATCAATACATTCTAAAGTATTCTAAAGTATTAATATTTACATATTGTTTTCAATAAATGGTTTCATGAATTACCAAGGACAATTATTGTATTAGCAATACGTTAATTAGCCAATTGATAAAAGGACAAAAATCATCTAAATACATTTTAAACGGCCAATTTTAACACCAAAAAGTCTGAACATTTAGGTAACAATTAAATGATCCCTGATACAAATATTAAAGCAAATTAGGCTGGATGAAGTCACAAAGATCATTTGTGTACCATTCCTATTTTAAATGCTATATTTTTTTTGTATCTTTGGCTTTTTTTGTTTTTCCAACTGATCAGAAATGTGAGCTGCGAAAAAGGGCGGGCATTGCGGGAATGTGGGACTCCTTGGCGGCTAAAATGAACACGCCCTTCCAACCGGACGTCCCCGACTTTGACATCCAGCGGGACCCGCAGACGCAGGCCCATTTCAAGACGCTCAAACACCCTTTCATTAGAGATAAGCTTCACCTGTAAGTACCACCGCACAAAAAAAATGTCTTTAGTGGTCCTCAGTTTACTTCCAATAAACAATTTTTAACGTCTCACATTTACCAATGTGACAATTGTCACGCAGAAATGTATTTTGTTTTGTCTTGAGCTCTAACAGTCACATATGACATGGACATTTCACATCCTCACAACGGGATGTCCATTTTGTGTATTTTCCATCGTAATAAAAATCTTGGCAGAAGTTTGTAAATGACTCGAGATGTTGTCCTTACAGGTATGACATCACGTCGACAGAAACTGTCTTTGACAATGCGACACGAAGCAGAATAGTAAGTGGAAAATTCTGAAATTGGGCTACATCATACTCTGCAGGTCCAAATTAACAGTTTAACACGTTATCTGTCATTTTTTGAACTGGCCGTTTGACATGTGTGAAATTTGCATATCGACTGTATATCGTATGTAACTCATTCACTGCCAGAAACGTGCAAAAATGTGTTTCCCCCAGTACCAGGGTTTTTGTCATGTTCACTCAAATTCCAAGACCCACAGAATATTGAGTTTGAGGACTATATAAACATTCAATGCATCGTAAGAAATCTTAAACTCTCTACATTGTTCAGAAAAAAAAGTTAATTCCTAATTGATATGGTTTTGGAGTTATCTGAGGTAGAAATAGGGGAACAAGGGAAAAAACATATCCAGGGGTCTGACCAGCGCTTTATCGGGAAGCAAGAAAAACCAAAACCCGAACAAATTTGGGAATGGCGCTCCACGTCATATTTTCAATTCCTGGATAAATTCGGGAATGGCAGTTAATGAGTTAATATCTTTACATCTCGAATGTAGCATATATCCACCACACGTGGATATATGGATTTTTTTTCGTGTTCACTCTTGTTTAAATTTACAGTCTGTGTGTGTGTGTGTGTGTGTGTGTGTGTGTGTGTGTGTGTTTATTTGTGTCGTTTTGGTGGACAGATGTTTGGAAAGTATGACACTAACTCATGTTTTTTGATTGAAGCATTGTGTCCATATTTGAAAGAAGCATGTTTGGGTTTTTAACGTATTCAATTCCATTCATTTTTGTGCCCCCTGCTTGACGCTGCCAATTACAATAATAATAATAATAATAATAATAAAAATACATGTTATTTTAAGTGCCTTTCAAAGCTCTTAAGGACACTTTACAGTCACAGACAAGCATAGAAACTAATAAATACAATACAATAATAATAATGCCATTTGAAAGTAAAAATTACTGTAATGGTGTCACTTGAAACCTGGAGTGTAAACCCACATTGTGTTAGATGACCCACATGCTTGTGTTTGTGTGCAGGTTGCAGAGATTATTTCACGCACAACCTGCAGACACTCTTGCCAAACTACTGGTAAGGACCGCAGTGACCTTTGTGGCTATTCTTTTAATTATTATAGATCATTCATGATACCCTGAATGCTGTCACTCTGCTGCAGGCATCCTGTCCTTATTGTCTCGAGGGGTCTACATCTCTGCCTTCCCTTTGCATGACGTGAGTATCTTCATACGTCGGATTATATTTGGTAATGTCAAACAACAAAAACAATCCCTTGACAAATGTTGTTAGTGGCTGTCATGTTACATCGCATAATCGTCAACGCGTATGGGATTGGATGAGCCTTTATTAGTCTCGCAGTGGAGATATTTATATTTCACAGCAGTAAAATGAGGAAAGTCAGAGGAGAGGAAAGGAAGAAATAGAAAAACAAAATAAAGGAGCTGCTGTCAAGGCAGCCACTCTCGCGGTGCCATCTTGAAGTCAAAACAACAACAAAAGACAAAATAACAAATAATGTGACAAAAGACACAGACAGTCATTCAATCTCAAGCACTTTCTGCACCCTATTTGTTGTATGAAGCAATTCTAAATGAAAGATTAGAGGATCAAAGCGTCCTTTTCACTTGTGGATTGGAGACGTCATGGTGAAATGTGCACGTCTGCTACAAGCTAAATGCTGAAAGCAAACACGAAGCTCTATCATCCATTGATGAAAAGAGATTGTCTAACATCTCCGGCCACACATAAATCCGCTTCAATTCCTAGCCGCGACAGCTCCACATCCGCATCGGCGCTCTGCACTGATGATCCTTTCTTCTCATCCATCCAGCCGCAGGCTGTCTAACAGCACTGATTTTTACGCTGAACATAGCGGGGCTGTGAAAATGCTGCCCATTACCAGTGTCTGAAACTCATGACAAAAAGTTAGCGGACACCAGGGCAGACAACTGTGAAAAGTTGCCTGCCCGGCCATAAAGTTGCCTGCCCCATTTTTCACAACTTGAACAGAATAAGACGACTAATCTAAAAAAAAAAAAAAACATTATTGCGAAAGATTTTTTTTAAATTAAAGAAGTACCTACCACAAATGCTCCCTTGCTTAATTTATGGTAAATATCCCTTGCTGAAGATTTTGCTCCAGTTGTCGTTTGTCGTCATGGTGCACAATGCATTGTTTGCGTTGCGTTGTCTGCTAAAACGAACGTTCGTTTGTCAATTTGCATACTTGGCATGGCAGGCAATAAGAAGCCTGTTTCATGCTTCGGACTACACCATGACTGTAAAGTGTACTTGAGAGTTTTAAAAGGCGCTTAAAAAGAGGAGTCCACGTGGTTTGTAGGAATTAGCTTGCAGCTTTTGCTTTATTGAATAAAACAAACGTTTGATTTGATTTTTTTTTTTTTTTTTTTTTTTTTTTCTTGAAGAAGTTGTTGAGACGTTTTGAAAGTTGTACGCCCGACGTAAAAGTTGCACGCGCCGGGCTTCTAGGCAGACGTTATTTCAAACACTGCCATAACATGTGCAAAAAGGCACAATCGCCCCAGAGCTGTCCAGTGATGACAGTCAAATTGCACTGACATTCCTCCCAGATCAAAAATGGTTCTGCGATATTCATGCTGCTGAAAAGGCGCAACCGCTCAAACCATCAAGCAATTCGACCAACCTGGCAATAGACTAGCCTAAAAGAGAAATTTAACACATTCCCGAAATTCCCAATGACTAGCCCCTCTCATGGAAATACATAAGGGCTTTTTTTGGAATACAGGGCCCGTTTTCCAGGAGAGAAGGTAAAGATCAGCGAAATGACAGACAGGTGAGCCTATTTTCTATTATGTCACAGAACAATAAACATTGCAAAGACAATGACTTGTTTTATTTATTTGTTGCGGTGTGCTTGTGCTTCAGGTTCTCCATGAAGAATGGGCAAACTACGGAGTCATGCACAAGTATCAACCCGTGGATCTGATCAGGTTGCTCTTTCAAACTTTAAACTATCGTGAGCATTTTAAGAGTGGACTTGGGTCACGGCAAGATGTCACATAATTTAAAAACATCTCCATACCAGAATCAGAATCAAAATCATCTTTATTGGCCAAGTATACACACCAGGAAGTACACACCAGGAATTTGTCTCTGGTAGAACACACTGCAGTAGTATCATTGTAAAAAAGACAGGACAAATAAGTATGGAGGGCAGAAATAGAGGCTGCTTAAATGTCTGCTGGATTTGGTGCACATGGAGCGGTAGGTAGCGCATGAGGAGAGTCGCTTGAAAAGGTGGTGGGCAGGTGGCAGAGGGTCCAGTAGGATTTTCAGTGCCCTTGTCTTGATATCTTGCTTTTAATTTGAAAGGAAATACTTTGGTGAGCAGATTGGCTTGTATTTCGCCTGGCTTGGTATCTACACTCAGCTCCTCATCCCTCCCTCGGTACTGGGCATCATGGTCTTCCTCTACGGCATCTTCACTGTGGACACCAATGTGCCAAGGTTTGCGGATATCCTAAATCTGAGCACGTGCGTTAAAAAAAATTCATTACATTTTTTTCTTCTGCAGTCAGGAGACGTGCGACGACAACCTGAACATCACCATGTGTCCGCTGTGTGACGGAGTGTGCGACTACTGGCGGCTGAGTACGGTGTGCTCGCTGGCCAAAGCATCCTACCTGTTTGACAACGGAACCACGGTTCTCTTTGCCATCTTCATGTCTCTATGGGGTAACTATCATGTCGCTAGGTGTGGGTGAATCATTGTGTGTCGCAGCCAATTGCGGTAACACGCATAAAGAAGGTTTACGTTTACACAAATTCCCAGCGGACAAATCAGCCCGTTTCCAACGGAGCTTGTGCGCCATCTTGTGCATTTTCTGGGCGCTACATGGAGTCCAGACGGCTCGAATTGATAGGGAAGGACTTCTTTAATCGATTGCAAACATTCATGCTTTCCTCTTCAGAATTATTTGAATCATATTCACAACTGGATGAGTAACAAGAAAGCATCTTCTCCGAATCTGAACTCTCTGAAGCCATTGTTTTTATTTGGCAGCAGGGCAGTATGTGACCAATAGTGAGGTCACGAACAAGGGGGCGGGACTTTCTTAATCTGCCCAGTTCTGAACTCATTTTGTGGCAGTTTTGGGACACTTAAATCATTTTTATTGGTGTTTTGCATTTGACTAAAAATATCAGCCTGCGTGTTTTGGGTATTTTAGATGCTATAAAACGTTTTCCTGATGTCAGTGAGGAAACAAAAAAATGGTGTCGGTTGACCTTTAAAAGTCAGTTTTAACAGCTGCATTGCCTTGGGCAATGCGCTCTTCTTTTGTCATTTTTTGACGGGACGTCTAAGCACCGTACAATATGGTTGGCTTAAGTTAAGTGCTTCCATTTAAAAAAAAATGTCCTTGATAAACAGAGAGAGGAGGGTTGAGCAGTTATGTACAGAAGATGGGAAAGGTGGGATAAAGACACTACAAAACAAAAACAATAAACGTGCCAGAATGTTGTCCCGTGGGACAATATGTCTCTAGTCCCGCAGTAAAGTCTCAGCAGTAATGGAACACTGTGAATTACTAAGAAGAATGAAAGCAGAAGAAGAATGTTACTGTTCATCTAGATAATTTAAACTACACACAGTGCACATTTCTTCTTTGCCAAATATTTCAATTATTTTCTAAAAATATATCATTTGTCATTAATGTATTATTATTATTATTATTATTATTATTATTATTATTATTGTATTTTTTTAATGTATTAGCCTTTATGAGTCCCGCAGTGGAGAAATTTACATTTCACAATAGTAAAGTGATGAAAGTAAGAGAATATATTCCCATTATTTTCTAAAAATATTATACAGTATCCTTGGTCATAAATGTATTATTATTATTATTAGTAGTAGTAGTAGTAGTAGTAGTAGTAGTATTAGTATTAGTATTGGATTAGCCTTTATCAGTCTCTCAGTGGAGAAATTTGTATTTCACAGCAGCAAAGTGATGAAAGTAAGAGAATATATTCAAATTATTTAAAATAAAAATAATATATCCTTGGTCATAAATGTATTATTCTTATTCTTATTCTTAATCTTATTCTTATTCTTATTCTTATTCTTAATCTTATTCTTATTCTTATTCTTATTCTTATTCTTATTCTTATTCTTATTCTTAATCTTATTCTTAATCTTGTTCTTATTCTTATTCTTATTCTTATTCTTATTCTTATTCTTATTCTTATTCTTAATCTTATTCTTATTCTCAATCTTATTCTTATTCTTATTCTTATTCTTATTCTTATTGCATGTCACCCTTTGTCTTAGTGTCATTTTTTTACGACCGTATTTGTTTTATACTATTTCTTTAGACTTTAAATGAGTGGTGTGTGTGTGTGTGTGATCTTGTAGCTGCTTGCTTCCTGGAACACTGGAAACGGCGACAGATGTGTCTGAAACACACCTGGGACCTGACTAGCTTGGAGGATGAGGAGGTACCATACGCGCTGTGTGTCGTTATTTTGCTTGTACGTCGCTATTCCGAGCATCTTGACCTCTGAACCCTTTCACATCATCTAAATGTCTAATCCTTAGTCAATTGACTTGAGAGGGTTAAATCTCGCGGGTCAACTGGGATGTGACCACACACACACACACACACACACACACACACACACACACAAAATGCCAAAATGCGCGTTCATGTAGGAGCATGACATCACTGGTCATGAATGGTTCCTTCTTAAATGAGGAGAAGTTGCTGCAATTGCTGTCTCCTGTTTTATGCATGTTTGTGTGTCCTATACTTTTGCTGTCCAAAGGAGCGAGTCCAGGTGAGCATATCTGCCTATTCCAGTGTTTCTTAAAAAAATCTAAAAAAAAATAAATAAAATCAAATAGCCTCATGCATCGATGAAAACGTTTCTTCAGCGGTCATCTGTACTTCTTTGAAGGTGTCGGGTGCTTCACTCCTCATCCGAAAAGCTTCGTCAACCAACTAAAATTGTGCTGGTAGCTCTGGCCCTATATATACACAGTATATCGCCAATGTCCAGAGGTGGTGGCGCCAGACCTCTGCTTTGATAGGTCCCTCCTCTAAGGTTGGGAGGAACAGATGACTATTCCCTGAAGCTAATCTGATTACTTCTTTTATCCTGACTGATTATGTTCTATGACTGCTTCAGGGAAAATAGATGGTTTGAAAGGGGAGTAAAAGAAGCTATTTTATAAAACAGCAAAACCATTCACTAAATCGCCATGGGGGTGTTTGATTCGATTTGGATTGCAACACTCTCTTAGATTATTACCACATAGGCTTAGTTATGCTGATGACGTGATACCAGAGCAAATGGGGCAATCAGGCAAGTCATAGACCAAAATCAGTCAGGACAATAGAAGTAATCAGTGTAGCCTCAGGGAATAGTCCTCTGTTCCCCCCAACCTCAGAGCAGGGACCTATTAAAACAGAGGTTTGACAGTGCCACCTCTGTCCATTAGGGATATACTGTATATATCTGGCCAGAGCTACCAGCAAAATTTTAGTTCGCTGAAGATGCTTTTCGGATGAGGAGCGAAACATCCGACACGTTCAAAGAAGTACAGGTGACAAAACCTTTTTATCGATGACCCACTCCTGTACGACTGAGAGCCTTCACAGACATAGCCTCATGCAATAATACATTTATGTGCCGTTGTGTTTGTATGTGTTGAAGGAAGAGTTGAGGCCAGAGTATGAAGAAGCATTACAGGAGAAGAAAGCAAAAATGAAAGCAACGTCGAAAAAGAAGGTATCTGATTGTCATAACTTGCAATGGGGCAAAATGTTGGTAAAATCACGCCATAAATGCGTTGTGTTGCAGTTGACTCAAAGCGGGGGAGTGGATGGAGAGAGGGACCAGATGCTTTCCTACCAGGTATGGCCGGGAGAGGTTTGTTGATTAAGTGGAGGGAAGGGAGGGGGGTGAGGGTGGTTAGTTGTGTTAAGGTGATTTAAACCACTCCTGAGAGCTAACACTTAATCTCATTTGTTCAACAACACTAGTCGAGCACAAGCATCGGCAAATGTTGTCATGCAAACATTTTAAATGGTTTTACCCAAAATATAATATTTTCACTCACCGCAGCATGTTTGTTTTTGTCTTAATTTTTTCAAAAGCGCAGAGGAAGACCCCCCCGCCCCCCCGCGGTCTGCGAATGGTTGAGTCTAAAACTCTTTACCTGCCCCGAGATTAGCCCAGATTACCAGTGATGGGAAATCCGTCTCTTTTCAGAGAGCCGGTTCTTTTGGCTCAGCTCAGTAAAAAGATACGGCTCTTTTGGCTCTCAAATGGCTCTTCATTTTTTTTGTTTCTTAAATTAATTAACTCCCAAAAAAATCATGTAGAATTATGTGAAAAATGAATTACTCATGTAAAAAATACACTATGTCAAATATTTTTATTGATATGGCTTGATTTATATGTGCAGAGATCATCCACAAACTTTCACTTTCCCTGTGGTTACTCTGGTCTGATGATCAGGTATCACTAATTTGCTTTTCATATTAATAATGCTATCATACCAACTAGTAAAAAAAATATCATAATTGAATAATAATAACAGCATAACGTAATAACATTTGTCCACCTGTCTACCATACCCCCCCTTCTCCTCACTGCTGCGTTTGTCTGTAATTCTCCCCTGCCTCCTCTACAACAGATATCGACCAATCACATGCGGCTTTAACCAAAGACCGGGGGCGGGGAATAGAGGACAAAAAAAGTCGGCTCACATTTCCGGCTCCTTGTGAGGAACCGGCTATCTTCGTTCACTTCAGAGATCTGGCTCTAAGAACCGGCCAGTTTGCGAACGACACATCACTACAGATTACTGATGGGAAGAGAAAGGCAGGGGTGCGTGGGGAGGCCACGTTTAGCTGGCATACATACACCAACCACACTTGCCAGGTGCAAAACATAACACCTGACTTGTGTGCACAAAATCCACTGAAGGAAATATCGTGGCCCTCTTGTTTTTACCATAACTGAATTGTGTGCACTAAACAAATGATGTGTTGTCGCTTTTTTCCCCTAATGGTATGGAAAATTCACCAATTTGTGTTGATTGAGGAAAATAACCAAAACAGATGAACTTTTTTGTACACTCTTTTATTTTAACACATTGCTTGCTCGTGTTACACTGTTGATGTTTGCTGAACGACTTGTTTTGGGACCGGTTGATGAACATTTTAGCTGCCGATGATGATGTCAGTTTTGGATAACAATAACGTGTGTTTTTAAATTTACTGTATGTTGGATGTTTGAGAGAGCTTCTCTTGGGGGTTGGATGAGAGACAGGGGAACGTAAAAGTATTACGTTGAAGATTTGGGAGTTACAAAATGTCCTCTGTTGTTCTCTCCATCCGAAACAAATAAAACAATATAAATCAGTGAAGAAACTGATTAAAAAAAATACATAAACATTTTTACTTTGATTCTTTTCCACAGCTCGAGCCAGAATCCCTGGACATCGAAGATCACCTGCCTGGTTACCTTATCAACATGTCCACACTCCTGCTACTGGTACACCTATATTATATTTTCCTGTTTAAAAAAACACTTTAAAAATGTCAAATATTCTCATTAAATATATGGTAAATATTAAGATGCTTAACGACATCCAATACAAAAGCATAGATAGATAGATAGATAGATAGATAGATAGATAGATAGATAGATAGATAGATAGATAGATAGATAGATAGATAGATAGATGGATGGATGGATGGATGGATGGATAGATAGATAGATAGATAGATAGATAGATAGATAGATAGATAGATAGATAGATAGATAGATAGATAGATAGATAGATAGATAGATAGATAGATAGATAGGGAGAGGGGGGATGGATGGATGGATGGATGGATTTAACTCATTCATTGCCATTCCCGACAGACATCTGGCAATGTTTTTCCCTCCAACATTTGCCTTTTGTACAGCCGCCCCCATAAATATTATGATGCTTAACGACATCCAATACAAAAGCTTAAATAAATAAATACATAAAATAATCGATTAGTAAATAAATAAATAAACAGATAGCTAGCTAGATATCTTGCTATATAGATATTTAGCTAGATAGATTGATTATATAGTTGTATAGATGGATGGATGGGATATATAGATATATAGATATATAGATATATGGATATATAGATATACAGATAAATGGATTTAACTCATTCATTGCCATTCCCGACAGACGTCTAGAAATGTTTTTCCCTCCAACATTCGCCTTTTGTACAGCTGCCCCCATTTCAAGCTCAGATAACTCCAGACCCGTATAACTTTGAAATTAACACTTTTTTCCGATAAAAGAAGACAGTCTAAGGTTTATACACTGCATTGAATGTTTACGTAGTCCTCAAACTCAATATTCTGTGGGCCCTCCAATTTGAGTGAGTGGACACATTTTTGCACATCGTCTGGCAGTGAATGAGTTAAAGTGCATTTTCAGGAGGTTTATAATTCATTGTCATTCCATACGCTCATCTACAGTAATTAACACATTGATTAGGAAAAAAATGCATCACATCACTTTAATCGTAAGTCTGTCGTGTCAGTCACAATCTTATCAGGCCCATGTGTTGCACTTTTATTGAAGCTTGCAATTCCAGTCACTGTCGCTTTCCAGGTTTTTGTCACTTTCTCGGCCGTGTTCGGGGTCGCCGTGTATCGCATCTGCATGTTAAGCGTGTGGTCCATGAACCCCGACCCCGAGGCCAAAGCCAGTGTGAGGATGACGGTCACCACCACGGGCATCATCCTCAACATGTTGGTGGTGCTGGTGTTGGAGGAAGTCTACGGAGCTATCGCAGTGTGGCTAACTGAGCTAGGTAAATATTATCAGATCTCAATCATCGCTGTTATTTTTTACATCATTTAAAACCATTTGCAGGTGTGCAGACGCTCTTCACCTTACGAACGAGATACGTTCTGAGCAGTCGTTCGTAAGGTGAATTTGTTTGTAAGTTGCTTTAGTGTTATATTTTGTGTTTTGTGTTTAATATATGTTTAAAGGAAAACCGACCGGACAAGTTGTGTCCATAATTTGTAAAATCACTTCAAATGACTTCTACTGAGCGTATTTTACAAAGATTCCACCGCATATAGCTATATTTTACGTTTTAAGACTCACGCTCAATATTCAGGCAGATTCCTGACGTGATGTCACGTCAGGAACGCCCCTGACCGAGAAAGCGACACACAATGCATTTTGGGTACGTTGTTTGGCCTGAAAACATCGTGTTGCTCCGTGTTGATGGTGAACTTAGAAGGAAAACACATAAATATCGCGATGGTGAATCGTTGTGTATTGTACCAAGACTATGATTTGATACTAGTTGACACAAATTCCCAGCGGACAAATCAGCCCATTTCCAACGGAGCTTGGGCGCCATCTTGTGCATTTTCTGGGAGCTACATTGGAGTCCAGATGCCTCAAAATGATACGGAAGGACTTCTTTAATCGATTGCAAACGTTTATGCTTTCCTCTTCAGAACCATTTGAATCATATTCATAACTGGATGAGTAACAAGAAAGCCTCTTCTCCAAATCTGAAGCCATTGTTTTGATTCTAGAGCAAGACAAGACGTCCTGGCGTGACATCACGAACAAGGGGGCGGGACCTTCTGAAACTCGCCATTTCCGAGCTCATTTTGAAGTAGTTTTGAGACACTTTGAGTTTTATTGGTGTTTTGTATTTGACTAAAAATATCACCCTGAGTATTTTTTGTATCTTAGATGTGATAAAACATTTTTCTGATGTCAGTTAGGAAACAAAAAAAATGTTGTCGGTTGTCCTTTAAGTCAAACACTGCACGGGGAAGTATAACACACAGACGCTCTAACAGTCGTAAAATAAATTCACACCTGCTGTAGTACGACACAATAAATCATTGGGTCTACTGAAGCTGCTGCTGCACGTAATTACTGAATTACGTGCCAGCAGCCATTATTTTTTTGTTATGCATCGCGTCCTCCTGGAGCATCGAGGGATTTCCTCCCCACCCACATACTCTACGCAGCCAATTGTAAGCGAGCTTGGCCGGAAAAAGGCGTGCAATACAAAATCTAACTTACAGCATCTCTGTCCGAACATTTTTCGACATACCCGCAAAAAAAAGTTCATATGTACCCTTGTTCGTAACTCGAATGTTTGTAAGTTGAGGAGCGTCTGTATTCTATGTACCCTTGTTCGTAACTCGAATGTTTGTAAGTTGAGGAGCGTCTGTATTCTATTTTTACCTTCATCAACATGCTGCCAAATTTCGAGTCTGAATCATATTTGTATCATCCAATCAGAGCTCCCAAAAACGCAAGAAGAATTTGAAGAACGATTGATCTTCAAGTCTTTCTTCCTCAAATCCATGAACGCCTTTGCACCTATTTTTTACGTGGCCTTCTTCAAGGGCAGGTGAGTATTCCCCCCCCCCCCCCCCCCACACACACACACCTGTTCACTCATTTGACACCGTGCCACCTTCTTTATTCTTGAACCCATGTTGTTGTCATTCAGGTTTTCCGGTCGGCCTGGAGACTATGTTTACGTCTTTAGCGACTACCGCATGGAGGAGGTGCGCCGTCCCATCTCACTATGCTTCTTGTGTTTATTGTGTCATCGTTCTGAATGCTCTTTCTCGACCCCCCCACCCCAACCTCCACCTTAGTGCGCGCCTCCAGGCTGCCTCATTGAGCTGTGCATCCAGCTCAGTATGATCATGCTGGGAAAACAGCTCATTCAAAATAACGTGTTTGAGGTTCTCATTCCGTAGGTTCACCCGATCAAAGCTTACATTACCTAACATCAAACCTGATAACTCATCGTGTTTGTTTCGTGTCCTCTCTAGTAAATTAAGGAAGATGTACCGAACCATCCAAGAGCAAAAAGGCAAGGAAAGAAGCTCAGAGGATGAGATGGACGAAGCCGAAGAGAAGAGATCGAAACAGCAGTTCCATAAAGATTTTGCCCTGGAGCCGTTTGAAGGCGTCAGCCCGGAGTACATGGAGATGAGTGAGCATTTTTTTCCCCTTCATCTACATTCGTACTGATAATCGGCACACAATTTCAAATCGACATCTTTCTTTTCCGCAGTCATCCAATACGGCTTTGTATCTCTGTTTGTGGCTTCCTTCCCGCTGGCGCCCGCGTTTGCTCTGCTCAACAACGTCATCGAGATCCGCCTTGATGCCGCCAAGTTTGTGACCGAGATCCGGCGACCGGATGCTGTTAGGTGTAAAGACATAGGTACAGTGACTATAAACACGCAGGGATGCATCTGGGCCACGCCCTTGCGCCATTTTACACATTTTGACAGCCACTGGCGCAACTTTGTAACTCCACTGCGCCAGCACTGGCGCAAGTCTATTACGATCATCTTTGACCCTCGCTGACAAAAATTCCAAGCTGAAAAATAAACCCATTTCGAACGGAGCATGGGCGCCATCTTGTGCATTTTCTGGGCGATACATTGAATTGATACGGAAAGACTTCTTTAATCGATTGCAAACATGTATGCTTTCCTCTTCAGAACTATTTGAATCATATTCATAACTGGATGAGTAACAAGAAAGCATCTTCTCCGAATTTGAACTCTCTGAATCCATTGTTTTGATTCAGGAGCAAGGCATTTTGTGGAGGAGTATCCTGCCGTGACATCACGAACGGGGGGGCGGGACTTTCTGAATTTCTCCATTTCCGAGTGCATTTTGTGGCAATTTTGGGACACTTTAAGTCAGTCATTTATTCGTGTTTTGCATTTGACTAAAAATATCAGCCTGCGTGTTTTGGGTATTTTAGATGCTCTAAAACACAGGTGTCAAAGTCAAGGCCCGCGGGCCAAATCCGGCCCGCCACATCATTTTTTTCGGCCCGCGAAAGCAAATCAAACTTGTTAAATTCCATGATGATTGCTAAAATCTGAGCCAAAATTTCATATTTTTGGATGTCAACCACAATAAAAGTCATTATTCTTGACTTCAGATTTGAAAACGAGTTATTCATTAATTTGCTGTGTGCTCTATATGTAATATTTGAAGGGATTTAAACATTCTAATGGGTTCCCCAAATTCGTAACGGCCCTCGAGAGGAAACCATAACTACAATGTGGCCCGCGGTAAAAAATGACTTTGACACCCCTGATCTAAAACGTTTTTCTGATGTCAGTTAGGAAGCAAAAAAATGGTGTCGGTTGTCCTTTAAGAAAAAAATAAGGTTGGCAAGATTCTGATTTTATTCTCAGAATTCTCACTTTAAAGTGATAATTCTGACTTTTTCTACTTCTTTCTTTCCTTTCCTCTTCCTTTCATAACTTTGCTGCTGTGTTCCTTCCGGGTAGAGTGATCGCTGGCGCGAATGGCTGTTGCTGCTCACCTCCCAAAAAAATGCTGTGACTGTAAAGTGTCCTTAAGAGTTTTGAAAGGCGCTTCGAAATTAAATGTATTATTATTATTATTATTATTATTATTATTATTATTATTATTATTATTATTATTATCAGAATTTTGACTTTAAAGTGACTTTATTCTCAGAATGACTTTAAAGTGAGGATTCTCACTTTAAAGTCAGAATTCTGAGATTAAACTCAGAATTATGCCTTTGTGATATTTTTAGAGCTATAGTTATAACTATACAAAGTCATAATACTGGCTTTAATCTCAGAATTCTCACTTTAAAGTCATAATTCTGAGAATAAAGTCACTTCTGACTTTAACGTCATAATTCTGAGAATAATATGAGAATCTTGCCAACCTTATTTTTTTCTTCAGTGGCCCTTATCCTCTTCTGTAAGAAATATGCTCCAATGAATGTATTTTGGTTTATTTCAATCAGTTTTGTATACTTCGCCAATGGAGTTAAATTGGGCCCTATCCGTTTTTTACATTTCCCAGATGCATCCCTGAACACGCATGCGCACATACGTACACATCGGCGTGGCTGCCACTCGAACTTTCCAGGAACTTTTAATCACTTTTTTCACCTCTACGGTCCCTCCGTTTTTGTCTCCGTCTGTATTTTCTTCACACACACATAAACTATCTTCCTACTCCCCGCCACTTTGTTTCTCCTTTTCTTTTCTTTCTTGTGCATGCAACTTCCAGGAATATGGTACAACATTCTCTGTGGAATCAGCAAGTTTTCTGTCATTACAAATGTAAGTCTGGGTGTGTGCTTTTTTTCTATGCATGTTGAATTATACGTTGACGTGTCACCTTGGCCCTCCAGAAAAGAACCCTAAAATCTTAAATTTAACAACATGGGTTTTTTTTTTTGCAAACCCAGTGATGAGTGTGCTTCGAAGTGTGAAACAATTGACTGACACCTGGTCATGTCTTCTATCGGCGATTGGTTGGATTTCCTTGGACACGGTGGTGTCTAGGTATAGTCAATACAGTGATCCCCCGCTACTTTGCGGTTCATTTATCGCGGTTTGGATTGGATTGGATTTACCTTTATTAATCTCACACTGGAGAAAATTACATTTCACAGCAGCAAATTTATAAAAGGAAGATGGAAGGAAAGAAAGAAGTCGCAAAACAAAATACAGGAACTGCTGTAAAGGCAGCCACTGTCGCGACGCCATCTTGAAGTTAAAAAAACCAAACCTAAATAACAAATAATATGACAATACAAAGACTGCATCACTGATTTTTTTTGAGGAAAAAACACTTTAAAGAAAAAAATGTCGATTGACTCAGAACTTTTATAAATAGTTGTAGCTTGATTGGTGGGTGCGTCCCCACTTTGCCGATTTTCACATATCGCGGGTGGTTCTGGTCCCCATTAACAGTGATAAATGAGGGATTACTGTATTTGCTTACGTGTTGCTTAACACCTTCTGGTTTGAATATTTGCAAGTCATTTCATTTGTCGGCTGGTTGAATTTTTTTTCAAAGATCATTTTTATCATATACTAATACGTAGCATAAAAAATATCTGTGAGATGCCTCTGTGTAAGCTCTCAGTCCTACAGGAGTGGTCCATCGATGAAAAGGTTTCTTCAGCCCTCACCCGTACTTCTTTGAAGGTGTGGGACGTTTTGCTTCTCATCCAAGAGGCTTCGTCAGCGAACTAAAACATTTCTGGTAGCTCTGGCCCGATATATACAGTACAGTGAGACCTCAACTTACAAACACCTCAACTTACAAACTTTTTGTCTTACAAACGTCAAATTTATGAAAATTAAACCTTATAATAAGCACTATTTTCATAATACACACCCACCACGGCTGGCGGAGTGATCTTCGGTGGAAGCACACGACCGAACAGCACCAGAGGTTAAGTTACCAACAGTCCTTATGGAAGATGACTTTCCTTCCATAAGCCATCAACGACCATCAAAAAGGTAAATAAAACTTTATTTTACAGCACAGTTTATTTCTTTAATTACAGTCGTCATGTAACGCGCCTCTCTTTCCAAACAGCAATTCCCTTTGGCCTTCGACCTCCAACGCCATTCCATCAAGCCATAAATGACCATCACAAATATAAATAAAGTGACTTTATGATACAATGCAGTGTATTTCTTTCATTATAATACAATTGCACATTTATTATACATAGAATAAGGTATGTTGTGTGTAGTTTTAAGGCGTATTTAGTTGAAGAGTATATTTTATGGTAACTCGGGAACGGATTATTCCCATTTTAATGGTTTCCTATGGGAAATTTATTTTTGAGATATACACTTTTCGCCTTACACACTCTGTCTGGGAACGAATTAAGTTCATAAGTTGAGGTCTCACTGTATATCCCTATCAGCATAACTAAACATACTAACCCACCTAAAAGCTAGCAACCACTCATTTGACGACAATGTGGTTAAAATCTTAGCGAAAGAAAATAGATGGTTTGAAAGGAGAGTAAAATAAGCTATTTTTATAAAACAGCAAAACATTTCACTAAATCGCAATGGGGGTGTGAGGTTCAATTTGGATCGTGCTTACAACACACTTCTTAGATCGTTACCACGTAGACTTAGTTATGCTGATGAGGTGATATCAGCGCAAATGGGGCAATCAGGCCAGTCATCGACCATAATCAGTCAGGACAATAGAAGTAATCAGTGTAGCCTCAGGGAATAGTCCCCTGCTCCCCCCAACCTTAGAGCAGGGACCGATCATAGCAGAGGTTTGGCACTGCCAACTCTGGACAGTAGGGATATATATATAGATATATATATAGGGCCAGACCTACCAGCAAAATTTTTGTTCGCTGACGAAGCCTCTTGGATGAGAAGTAAAAGGCCTGAGAGATACCATTGATGAATGTTTATTATCTGTGGTGTGTCTCCATAGGCGTTCGTGATCTCCTTCACATCGGAGTTTGTGCCTCGCATGGTGTACCAGTACATTTACAGCGGCAACGGCACCATGAGCGGCTACACGGAGCACTCTTTGTCCTATTTCAACGTCACCAACTTCCCGCCGGGTACCGCGCCCAACACAACGGTATCCATGTGCAGGTGACCAGGATTCTTTTAAACCTTCACCTTATTGTTCCTTCCTTTTTAATCCACGAGCTCAGTGGATCGAACCCCAATCGGAAGATTAATGTGTCCACCATGTCACAATCCCGACTTGATCCCATGCTAAATCTCACTTTATTTATTAAGATATAAGGACTACCGGGATCCACCTTGGGCCCCTGATGCTTACACCTTCTCGAAACAATATTGGTCTGTTCTGGCTGCAAAACTGGTCTTTGTTATATTCTTCCAGGTAAAGTTTATGGATTTTTTTTTTTTGATAGATAGATGGACTGTCAATGCTGTCAGATGACGGCGTTTGATTCCTTTCAGAACCTCGCCATGTTCCTGAGCATGCTGGTGGCCTGGTTGATCCCCGATGTGCCACGTTCACTTCGGGAGCAGTTGAAGAAGGAGAACCTGATGCTGATGGAGTTTCTGCTTAATCAGGACCAGGAAGCCCACGCCAAGGCGCTCTCCACCAAACGCTCCGTCTTCCCCTTTCCCGCCAACATAGACATTGTGGTGGAGGTGCCATCGGAGGAGTGCCAGGTAGATAAGGAGGTTGAGGAGGAGGTGCTGGAGGTGGAGGTTGACGGCGTTCAAGAGGAGCCCGGTCGGACGAGCGAAAGTGACTCAGATGGCGGGAAGTCATTGGAGGATGTCGCAGGGACTGGAGATGAGGAACGAGGACTCGAAGAAGAAAGCGAGGGGAAAAAGCTAGCAGAGAAGTCAGAGAGTGAGGAGGAGGAGGAAATAAAGCTAAGCACTGAAGTTCATCAAGTCATTGAAGATGCAAAAAAGAGCACACCTCCAGGGGAAGAAAAGGAAAAAACGGAGGAAAATGAGGAAGACAATTCACTTGTGGATCTGGACGCCCTCTTCATCCAGCTCGGCCTGACAGGTAAGTGAAAACGGCTTTTATCCATTAAGGTGAACAGCTCACTTACACTTACAAATGAAATGTATTATTATTATTATTATTATTATTATTATTATTATTATTATTATTATTATTATTATTATTATTATTATTATTACAGTGATATCTCGGTTTATGAATCCCTTGGCTTACGAAGTTTTTGGTTTACGAACGTTACATTTATGAAATGTTTACCTTGGCATACAAACCTTTTTTCGGGATACACACGGAGCGCCACAATGAATGATGTGTCGTTCGCGAACGAGCCCGTTCTCCTAACAACAAAATGGCAGCCGGCTGTTTTTAGTCCTCTATTCCCCGCCCCCAGTCTTCGGTTAAAGCCACGTGATTGGTCAAGAACACAGCAGTGAGGGCGTGGGGGTTACAGACAGAGAGAGAGTGAGGCTGTTAAACCTTAAAGGACAACCGACGCCTCTGGACAAGTTGTGTCCATAATTTGTAAAATCACTTCAAATGACTTCTACCGAGCGTATTTTACAAAGATTCCACCGCATAAAGCTATATTTTTCGTTTCGTTTCGTTTTAAGGCTTGCGCTGAATATTCAGGAAGTCTTGTTTTCGAGTTGATGACGATGCCTGACGTGACGTCACTGAAGGAACGCCCCTGACCGAGAAAGCGACACACAATGCATTTTGCGGTACTTTGTTTGGTCTGAAAACTTCGTGTCGATCCGTGTTGATGGCGAAATTAGAAGGAAAAAACATAAATAACGTGATGGTAAATCGTTGTGTGTTGCACCAAGACTACGATTTGATACTAGTTGACACAAATTCCTAGCGGACAAATCAGCCCATTTCCAACGGAGCTTGGGCGCCATCTTGTGCATTATCCGGGACGCTACATTGGAGTCCAGAAGCCTCAAAATGATCCGGAAGGACTTCTTTAATCGATTGCAAACATGTATGCTTTCCTCTTCAGAACTATTTGAATCATATTCAGAACTGGATGAGTAACAAGAAAGCATCTTCTCCGAATCTGAAGCCATTGTTTTGATTCTCGAGCAAGGCAAGACGTCCTGGCGTGACGTCACGAAGAAGGGGCGGGACCTCCTGAAACTCGCCATTTCCGAGCTCATTTTGAAGTAGTTTTGAGACACTTTAACTCATCTTTGTTGGTGTTTTGCATTTGAATAAAAATATCATACTGCGTGTTTTGGGTATTTTAGATGCTATAAAACGTTTTTCTGATGTCAGTGAGGAAACAACAAAAAATGGTGTCAGTTGTCCTTTAAATAAGGGAGTGGTTTCATATATTTTTTTTACATTCTCACGCAGATGAAGACGCCTCATCAATCAAAGACACAGAGATTCCGCAGTCAAGCGCCCATCAGGAAATTCCATCCAAAAGAGCTTCTCGTCAGTCACTGAGCAGCTCCACGGTAGAAACAGCGCCCTCTCACAAGGACGCCATCCTCTTTGCGCCGATCGCTCCTCCGCGCCGAGAACCGGACGGCGGCGCCAAGGCCCGCTGCTCCACCCTGCCTTCCCGCCACCGAAAGACGGAGACCTATTACAGCCTGCCGCGACCGAGCCACTCCAGCAGCCTCTCCAAGTTTAATCAGCAGGCACCTCTCATCCCCCTGACCCCCTACAAACTTCCCGAGACCGAGTCCCCGCAGCAGCCCACCAGCTCCGGCAAACTCTTCTCCCTCCAAGGCCCCCCGCCTCAGCAGCCTCGCTCTAGGGGCAAAGCCCGGTGCTTCACCCTGCCCTCCAGACAAAAAGCCCCCGGCTCCGAGGAGCCCATGACCAAGACGAGCCATTCGACCAGCTTCACCAAAGTGGGAGACGGAGTGCCCCCTTCCCCCAGTGAACTGAAACGCAACACGCCAGTATGAGAGGAGGTTGAGGGTGTCAAAAAGAGATGTGGAGAATGATTGTCGCCCCCTGGACAATCTAGATCAGGGGTGTCAAAGTCATTTTTTTGCCGCGGGGCCACATTGTAGTTATGGTTTCCTCTCGAGGGCCGTTATGAATTTGGGGAACCCATTAGAATGTTTAAATCCCTTCAAATATTACATATAGAGCACACAGCAAATTAATGAATAACTCGTTTTCAAATCTGAAGTCAAGAATAATGACTTTTATTGTGGTTGACATCCAAAAATATGAAATTTTGGCTCAGATTTTAGCAATCATCGTGGAATTTAACAAGTTTGATTTGCTTTCGCGGGCTGAAAAAAATGATGTGGCGGGCCGGATTTGGCCCGCGGGCCTTGACTTTGACACCTGTGATCGAGATGATTATCTTGCCTGTGCCTGGAGCCTCACCCACCCCCTTATTCCGAAATAATACCCCACTTGGCCCTATTATTCTTTCCAACATGTTTATACAACAGCAAGACAATTCAAAGACAGCCACCGTGATGCTCCAAAACACTCCTTGCCACTCAACACGGGAACTTAAAAAGCTTTTCTTCATTTTTTTATTTTTATTTCTTGTTGGTTTTTATCCCACAGACGCAGCTGAACTAGTGG
The DNA here is from genome assembly GCF_051943395.1 of Hippocampus bargibanti. Lineage (NCBI taxonomy): Eukaryota > Metazoa > Chordata > Actinopteri > Syngnathiformes > Syngnathidae > Hippocampus > Hippocampus bargibanti. The sequence goes on along the minus strand of NC_142738.1, from coordinate 6,757,550 downwards.
CCCCCCCCCCCCCCCCCCCCCCCGATTGTGTCTCGTCACCGATGTGCGTGGGATCGATAGAATCCACAGTTACGCTCTTAGAAAATATCATGTTTATTTTTAGAGGTTTGTTTTGATATACAAAATAAGATATAATAAAAGAACAACATCTTTTTATGTCTGTTTTTTTTTCCTTGTGAAATCTGCTAGGAAGTCATTTTTGATTCTTTATGTGGTGGTGGTGGTGGGAAAGGAAAGAAAGAAGTAGAAAAACAAAATCCAGGAGCTGCTGGAAAGGCAGCCACTCTTGTGGTGCCATCTTGAAGGAAAAAAAAACTAAATAACAAGTAATATGACAACACAAAGACAATAATAGATAAATAATAATTAATAAAATATAATAATAAAATAATAAATAAATAAAAAAAAAATTAAAAAACAAATATAAATAATAATCCAAAAAAAATATAGAAATATAAAAATCCAAAAAATATCTCTCTCTCTCTCTCTCTCTCTCTCTCTCTCTCTCTCTCTGTCTCTCTCTCTCTATCTATCTATCTATCTATCTATCTATCTATCTATCTATCTATCTATCTATCTATCTATCTATCTATCTATCTATCTATCTATCTATCTATCTATCTATCTATCTATCTATCTATCCACTACCTATCTACCTTTCTATCTATCACTCTCTCGACGTATCTCTATATCTCTCTATGTATTCCTATATATCTCTCTCGCCCTCTCTCTATCTCGCTCTATATCTCTATCTCTATCTCTCTCTATCTCGCTCTATATATCTATCTCGCTGTATCTCGCTCACTCTCTATCTCGCTCTATATCTCTCTCTCTATCTAAAAATCCATCATCTATCCCTCCACCTATCCATCACACGGTCACGCACGCACGCACGCACGCACAAACATACACGCGCATACACACACGCAAACACTGCCCGTGAGTGTATGTTTTTTTTTTATCTTGACAATGTTCCAGCGTGCGCGTGACGTGTTAACCAGGTAAATTTCCCTCAATTCTCTCCTTTGTTATTTCACCTTGCCAATCACTTGAATTGCACGTGAACTTTGATACTAACCAGGCCGGCTCGCCTCTTCCTTTGTACAGTGAAGTGACTCTCCTAATGGGAAGGTTCCTTGTTCCTCCTTCAAAAAGCCTCTCATTGACTCCTCCTTCTATTCGACCGAATGGGTCCTTTGTCAAGGGGGGCTCCCAGCATACCAGAGGGAATTCCGACAGGTGAGAGGGCAGAAAAAGAACCTTGCTTGGATGACGAATTGAAATTAAAAGCTGTTTTTTAAAACGTATTACATTATTTGTAGTAAATCCGAGGAGTGTAATCGTCAGGCAAAGAGGGCGGGCACTGGAACAAGTTTTACATTCAGGTGAGCCATTACCTCACTGTCTCTTTCTCTCTGTCTCTTTCTCTTTCTTTATCTCTCTCTCTCTCTTTTTGTTTCTCTTTGTCTCTCTTTTTCTCTCCATTTCTCTCTCTCTCCCACGCTCTCTCTGTCTCTCGCTCTATTTCCCTGTCTCTCCCTCTTCCTCCCTCTTCCTCCCTCTGTCTCACCCCCTTCCTCCCTCCCCCTCTTTCTCTCTCTCTTTCACGCTCTGTCTCTCTCTCTCTCTCTCTCTCTCTGTTTCTCTGTCTCTCTCTCTTACTGACTGACTCTCTTCCTCCTCCCCCTCTCTCTTTCTCTCCCTCCCCCTCTCTCTTTCACTTTCTCTCTCTTTCTCTCCCTCTCTCTCTCACTCCCTCACTCTCTCTTCCTCTCCACCTCCCCCTCTCTCCCACCCTATCTCTCTCTCTCTCTCTCTCTCTCTCTCTCTCTCTCTCTCTCTCTCTCTCTCTCTCTTCTCTCTCTCTCTTCTCTCTCTCCCTCTCCCCCCTGTCCTCTCTCTTTCTCTGTGTCTCTCTCTCACTCGCTCTCACTGTGTCTCTCGCTTACGACAAACTAATGTAGGGAGTGATCGTGACACGAGTAAATATTGGTTTTGCGTGAAGGTGTCTTCATAGAGACAGACAGAGAGGATCTAACAGGGTGTGCGTAAACGGACTAAATGACTTTGACACACCGCTTATACTACAGCTGCCTTGAAAAGCCACAAGGTGAGTTTGGGCTTTGGCCTGAGGATTTTCCATGTGTTTCCGTTTCACTGAATTTTTTGTCTTTTGTTTGTTTGTTTGTTTGTTTGTTTTTTTCAATTACACTTTGTATGCTATAGCGGCTAACAAAAGTACACACACACACACCTCGAATGTTCTTCCCTTCCCCCTGTTCGAACTCGCCTTGAAAAACATTGCCCGCAGCTATTCAAATGACTGCATGGCCATGCTGACAAACTGACTCAACGGCTTCTCGTATAGCGACAACATGTTTCGAGGGTTTTAATCAGCGACATGGCAAATATTCGTCCAAACTGTCCCCGTGTTTTATCTATACGTCTGGGCAGAGTCCGCTAGAGACAAGAGGACTTTACTACTTTTGTAATCTTTCCATTTATGAATTACTCGTAACCACTTTTTGTTTATCATTTTTGCCCTTTGCTATCTACGGTCTTGAAATCGTCCGTTTCCTTTACTGTGGGTGTACTGTCAACCCATTAAACCCGAATTATTTTGGAGGAAATACTACAAAAAATGGGATTGGAATGTAGGCGGTTAATAAATCCTGTAAAATAAAATCAATCCAGGATCATGGAATACAGGAGTGCTCTGGGTCATGCTTGATAGGTCCCACCGTTGAATTCTTGTGTGGACTTTCTGTGTTTTTAGGACAAATATGTATAATAATTAAAGGACAACCGACACCATTTTTTTGTTTCCTAACTGACATCAGAAAAACTTTTATAGCATCTAAAATACCCAAAACATGCAGGCTGATATTTTAGTCAAATGGAAAACACCAATAAAAATGAGTTAAAGTGTCCCAAAACTACAGTAAAGTCTTGTTATATCGATATTGGATATATCGATAGTCCCGGTTATATCGATACTATTTCTATGCACGCACGGAGAAAATTACATGCAAACAGGATCGGATATATCGATAGTCCCGGTTATATCGATATTTTTTCGGACTCCCTTGAATATCGATATAACGAGACTTTACTGTACTTAAAAATGACCTTGGAGATGCAGAGTTTCAGAAGGTCCCGCCCCCTTCGTGACGTCACGTCAGGACGTCTTGCCTTGCCCTAGAGTCAAAACAACGGCTTCAGATTCGGAGAAGATGCTTTCTTGTTACTCATCCAGTTATGAATATGATTCAAATAGTTCTGAAGAGGAAAGCATAAATGTTTGCAATCGATTAAAGAAGTCCTTCCGTATCAATTCGAGCCTTCAGAACTCCAATGTAGCGTCCCAGAAAATGCACAAGATGGCGCACAAGCTCCGTTGGAAATAGGCTGATATGTCTGCTGGGAATTTGTGTCAACTAGTATCAAATAGTAGTGTTGGTGCAACACATGATTCACCATCGCATTATTTCTGTTTTCCTTCTAATTTCGCCATCAACACGAAGTTTTTAGACCAAACAAAGTACCCAAAATGCATTGTGTGTCGTTTTCTCGGTCAGGGGCGTTCCTGATGTGACGTCACGTTAAGCATCGTCATCAACTCGAAAACAAGACTTCCTGAATATTCAGCACGAGTCTTAAAACGTAAAATATAGCTATATGCAGTGGAATCTTTGTAAAATACGCTTAGTAGAAGTCATTTGAAATGATTTTACAAATTATGGACACAACTTGTCCGGAGGTTTCAGTTGTCCTTTAATGTCCATTAGGGATATACGGGCCGAATAAAATGATGTGGCAGGCCAGATTTGGCCCTGGGCCTTGACTTAGACACCTGTGACATCGTGTTTGTCCCCATCTAAGTGAGTGAATTTGACAGTTATACCTGTAAAAAAATTTCTGTAGCACAATTAACCCCACCGACCCCCTAATAATTTCAGGGGATACATGCCTGTCTGGAACCGTCCTTGTTTGTGTGTCTCCCCAAAGCATGTTACACACGGTCACTGAGTGGCTGTGGTGGGAGCGTTTGTGGCTACCCGTGAACGTCTCATGGGCGGACCTGGAGGACCGCGACGGCCGCGTTTACGCCAAAGCCTCCCACCTCTACGGCGTGCTTCCGATTGCCCTCTGCCTCCTCGTTGTCAGATGTCTTTTTGAGAGGTGAGCATAGACAAAGATTATGTCGGTATACTGCATAAGCGATCGGTATCCAAATCCCTTGGGCTTTGTTTGTTTCTTTAGTACGTCTCTGGTATGTTTCGTCAACAAAATAAGTTCAAAATTACTTATTTACAGACGCTCCCCAACTTACGAACATTTCAGTTACGAACAATGGTACATACAAACGTACAGTATGTCGAAATATGTTTGGACAGAGAAGCTGTCAGTTAGATTTTGTAGTGAGAATTCTGACTTTTTCTACTTCTTTCTTTCCTTTCCTCTTCCTTTCATAACTTTGCTGCTATGTTACTTCCGGGTAGCGTGAACGCTGGCGCAAATGGCTGCCACTGCTCACCCGCACAAAAAAATCCTGTGACTGTAAAGTGTCCTTGAGAGTTTTGAAAGGCGCTTAGAAATAATATGAATAGAAATTATTATTATTATTATTATTATTATTATTATTATTATTATTATTAGTATGTGTATTCATGTATTCATTTATACACTTATTTATGTATTTGCATTGGCATTTTTGTATGCAGGTTAGTGGCTGCGCCGCTGGCTGACGCTTGTGGTGTTAAAGACAGACTACGTCGCTCTGTCGAGCAAAATGCCATCTTAGAAAACTACTTTTGTGCCAAAGCGCACGTTCCGTCCCAGGTAAACCGATGCAACATCGCAGACACATCGTGTTCACGGTTTCCAAAATATTCCAATTCATATTTTGCAAAGAAAATAATTGTGTGAATTTTTCATGGGTCAGGCGGACGTTCGGGCTCTGTGCAAAAAGACAAGCTGGACCGAGCGAAGAGTTCAACTATGGTTCAGGAGGAGGCGGAACCACCAGCGTCCAGGTCTTCGCAAGAGATTCTGTGAGGCCAGGTGTGTGTGAGTGTGTGATCAGTCACAATACTGTCCACAAATGCTATTTTTTTTCATATCTCTTGATTGTTTTCATATTTCAACAGCTGGAGATGTGTATTCTACTTTTTTGCATTTATTGGCGGCATTGTCGCCCTCCATGATGTAAGTGGTTGCTTTTTAAAATTGTTATTTATTTATTTCTTTATTTTATTCACTTGTTTATTTAACTATTTATTTCATTATTTATCTGTTTCTTTATTTGTAACTTTCTTTGTTTATTTTTATGCATTTATGTCTTTATTTGTGTGTTTTTGTTTATTCATTTGTATCTTTTTTTTGTTTATTATTTATCTATTTATTTCACCTTTTTTAAAATTATTTATTTATTTATTTATTTATTATGTTATGTAATTATATATTTGTGTGTGGGTGTTTATTTACTTGTATCTTTATTTGTTTGTTATTTCTTTTTATTTATGTATTTATTTACTGTATGGGTCCATCCATTTATGTATTCATTTTTTTTATTCATCTGTTAATAAAGGATTTCTGATTCTGATTTTATTTATTTATTTACCTATTTATTTATTTATTTATTTATTTATTTATTTAACTCTTTATTTAATTATTTGAATTATTTAACTCTTTATTTAATTATTTATCTATTTGTTTATTTATTTATTAGTATTGTTATTTAGTTTTATTTGTCTGTTTATTTATGTGGGTTTACGTATTTATTTGTGTGTTTATTTATTTGTATCTTTGTGTTTATTCACACAATTTTCTTTGCAAAATATGAATTAATTATTTTTATTTTATTTATTTGTGTATGTATGTATTTACTCGTGTCCATTCATTTATGTATCCATTTATTTATTTTTTATTTATTTTGTATTTATTTATGTATTTATTTATTTAACTATTTCTTTAATTATTTATCTATCTGTTTATTTATGTATGTATTTATTTATTAAACTATTTCTTTAATTATTTATCTATCTGTTTATTTATGTATGTATTTATTTATTGATTTATTAAACTATTTCTTTAATTATTTATCTATCTGTTTATTTATTTGTAGCTTTATTTGTTGATTTTTTTACATGTGTTCATTTATGTGTATCTTTATTTGTTTATTCTTTATTTTTGTGTATGCTTTTATTTATTTATCTTTATTTATTTATTCGTTTATTTGGTTGTATCTTTATTTGTTGATTTTCTATTTTTATGTATGCAATTTACTTTTGTATGTATGCATTTACTTTTGTATTTATTATTTATTTATTTATTTATTTATTTATTTATTTATTTATTTTATCCTCCTGCATTTGTCTTTGTCTATTGTTAGTGCTACCACCCCACTATTTTTCTATTATTCTTGATTTTAGAAACCCTGGTTTTACAATCTGAAGGAGGTTTGGGCAGGCTTCCCTCAACAGGTAAAGTGTTTTGACATGTGACAAAATTCATTGTACTTAACCGAACAGATATGAAATATTAAGCGGAATGTCCTGTCGTGTGTTGCAGTCATTGCTGCAATCCCAGCACTGGTATTATTTCCTGGAAATGGGTTTTTACCTTTCATTGCTTCTCAGCCTCACGTTTGATGTGAAGCGGAAGGCAAGTGTGCCGATATGAATGCTTTGTGTTGATTAGACCACTGCAGCCAAGCACAGGTTTTCTGAATGGAAAAATGACATTTTACTCTTTGAATTTTTTTCTTCATTTTTCTCGTTGTCGCAGGACTTCAAAGAACAGGTGATCCATCACATCGCTACGCTAACTTTATTGGCATTCTCTTGGATCTCCAACTATATCCGCGTGGGCACCATTGTGATGGCGCTCCACGACTCGGCCGACATTTTGCTCGAGGTGAGCTCGCTCGTCCAACAGAAGATATGCGGGTATTCGCTTCGTGGCCATCAGTGTTTTGTTTTTCAAATACCGCCTTACAAATTTATTTCAACTTTTAGATGTGAGCATATTGGCTTGCTGGGAAGTGGTATGTCCAAGATGTTTGTTCAGACACTGTAAACAAAATTTCAAACACAGGAAGATTGCCTTTTACTGCCGGCAGGTGATGTAGCCATTCATGACCGATGCCCAAGCTATTTATTGAGAGTATACGCACATTTAAAGGACAACCGACATCACTTTTTTGTTTCCTAACTGACATCAGAAAAACGTTTTATAGCATCTAAAATACCCAAAACATGCAGTTTGATATTTTTAGTCAAATGCAAAACACCAATAAAAATGCCTTAAAGTGTCCAAAATCTGCAAAAAATGAACCCGGAAGTGGCCAGTTTCAGAAAGTCACGCCCCCTTGTTCGTCATGTCACCCCAAGACGTCTTGCCTTGCTGGAGAATCAAAACAATGGCTTCAGATTTGGAGACTATGCTTTCTTGTTACTCGTCCAGTTATGAATATGATTCAAATAGTTCTGAAGAGGAAAGCATACGTTTGCAATCGATTAAAGAATTTATTCCGTGCTATTTTGAGGCAACATTGGGGGGAAATGTATCACCAAAAAAGAGGCAGAAAATGGCGACCAAGCTCCGTGTGAGGAATTAATCAGCCCGTTTCCACAGGCTGATAAATTCCTTACATGGAGCTTTGTCGCCCTCTTCTGCCTCTTTTTAGTGCAACACGACGTTTTCAGACCAAACAAGTACAGCAAAATGCATTGACGTGATGGAAGGACTGCTACAATGTGTTGTTTTTTTTTCGGTCAGGGGCGTTCCTTCAGTGACGTAGGGTGAGGACTCGTCACCAACTCAAAAACAAGACTTCCGGAATATTCAGCGCGAGTCTTAAAACGTAAAATATAGCTATATGCGGTGGAATCTTTGTAAAATACGCTCAGTAGAAGTCATATGAAGCCATTTTACAAATTATCGACACATCTTGTCCGGAGACGTCGGTTGTCCTTTAAGTGATACATGAGTAAAACAGTATTCCTGATTTGAATACCATGCCCCAGGACAGCCCATGTTACAAGCACCAACATTCATAAACCAACAGAACATAGACATTTTAATGGGTTGTATGTCCATGAACTGATAGCTTTTTTAACCTGGCTAATGAGCTCTTCCTGTGAAGGAGTTTACCAAGTTATACATTAGTCCAAGACCAGATCTCCTACATGAACATGACAGGCTGTGTCTGTTCACCGCAGATCGACCCCAGATTTTTTGTGCTTCCATTGTGGGTCTTGTGTTCGGCCAACAGCATAAAACTTGATTTATGATTACTTCTATTCTGTCTATTTAATTAAATTTAATTAATACTCCACTCTAAAGGATAAGAAATTGTTTGTTGCTGTATTGCTACTGTGGAAACGTGCACCCTTGAAACTCACTTAATTCCTTATTTATAAAATATTGGGCATCTGTTAGTTGTATACAAACATACAAAATTAATGCGTTTTTTTTTATTTTCTTGCAGGGTGCCAAAGTGCTCAATTATGCGAAATGGCATAAGATGGCTAATGCCATGTTTGTAGTCTTCACTATTCTTTTCATGCTGACCAGACTTGTGATTTTTCCTTTTTGGTAAGTCAATTCAATACATTTAAAAGGAAACAAAAAAAATGGTGTTGGTTGTCCTTTAAAGGGCAACCAACGTCACTTTTTTGTTTTTTAACTGACATCAGAAAAACGTTTTATAGCATCTAAAATACCCAAAACACGCAGTATATTTTTAATCAAATGCAAAACACCAATAAAAATGACTTAAAGTGTCCAAAATCTGAAAAAAATGGAGCTGCGTATTGGGCATTTTCAGAAAGTCCCGCCCCCAGTTCGTGACGTCACGCCAAGACGTCTTGCATTGCTGGAGAATAAAAACAATGGCTTCAGATTCGGATAATATGCTTTCTTGTTACACATCCAGTTATGAATATGATTCAAATAGTTCTGAAGAGGAAAGCATACATGTTTGCAATCGATTAAATAATTTATTCCGTGTCATTTTGAGGCAAACGGGCGGGGGGAATGTCTCACCCAAAAGAGGCAAGAAAATGGCCACCGAGCTGTGAGGAATGAATCAGCCCGTTTCCACAGGCTGACAAATCACCTTCCATGGAGCTTGGACTCCCTCTGCTGGCGGCTTTTGGATGTAACACAAGGGTTTCAAAAAAAAACAGTACAGCAAAATACATATTGACGTGATGGAAAGACGCTACAATGCGTCTTTTTTCGGTCAGGAGGCGGTCCTTTTCTGACGTCCCGTGAGGACTCGTCACCAACTCAAAAAAAAGACTTCCTGAATGTTCAGCGCGAGTCTTAAAACGTAAAATATAGCTATATGCGGCGGCTTATTAAAATACACTCAGTAGAAGTCATTTGAAGCCATTTTACAAATTATGGACACAACTTGTCCGGAGACAGCGGTTGTCCTTTAAACATACTTATCTAAGCCTTCAACACACATTCCATACAAAATAACACTGAAGCAACTTACAAACAAATTCACCTTACGAACAACCGTTCGAAACGTATCTCGTTCGTAAGTTGGGGAGCGTCTCTCTCTACCTGCATTGATTCAGATCAACTGTTTTACATTTGGAAAATCTAAATCCCATGCAATTGTTGACAGGGTGATACACTGCACGTGGGTCTATCCGCTAGAGAGCTACCCCGCGTTCTTTGGCTACTATTTCTTCAATATCATGCTGCTGGTGCTCCAGATTCTGCATATCTACTGGGCCCTCCTCATATCAAAAATGCTCTTCAAGTGTCTCTTTAACAAGGTGCGTTTATTAGCGCTGGGTGCTATGTTTCATTTTTTATTTTTGACACCTTTGTGGTTTTCGCGTCTGCAGCTGGAAGGGGACGACAGGAGCGATGAAGAGGAGGATGACAGCGAGGAGGAGAGAAGCTACAAGCGGAGTCACATGAACGGTGCCGGAATCCGGTGTCAAGCCAACGGTCATTGATGGAATAAGAAGAGTCACTTGGACAAAATCTCAGTTAGACTGTATAGAAAATACAGTGCATCGCATCCAGAAAGTATTCATTGAGGTTCACTTTTTCCACATTTTTGTTTTAGTCATAGGATTATTTCGTTGACATACAAATGCCCAAATTTATGATTTTTTTTTTAGGTGAGACATTTCTGTTATTTTATTTTTTGCTTCTGAAGTGCTTTAAAACCTTTGCATATGTTGAAGAGAGCAACACATCACACACACACACACACACACACACACACACACACACACACACACACACACACACATATACAGTAAAGTCTAGTTATATCGATATTCAAGGGAGTCCGAAAAAATATCGATATAACCGGGACTATCGATATATCCGGCCCTGTTTGCATGTAATTTTCCCCGCGCGTGCATAGAAGTAGTATCGATATAACCGGGACTATCGATATATCCGATATCGATATAACGAGACTTTACTGTACACAGTAAAGTCTCGTTATATCGATATCGGATATATCGATAGTCCCGGTTATATCGATACTATTGATAGGCACGTACAGAGAAAGTTACATGCAAACAGGGTCGGATATATCGATAGTCCCGGTTATATCGATATTTTTTCGGACTCCCTTGAATATCGATATAACTAGACTTTACTGTATATATATATATATATATATATATATATATATATATATATATATATATATATATATATACAGTAAAGTCTCGTTATATCGATATCGGATATATCGATAGTCCCGGTTATATCGATACTATTTCTATGCACGCACGGAGACAATTACATGCAAACAGGGTCGGATATATCGATAGTCCCGGTTATATCGATATTTTTCGGACTCCCTTGAATATCGATATAACGAGACTTTACTGTATATATATTACGATACTATTTCTATGAACGCAGGGAGAAAATTTACATGTCGCAGGATCGGTCCGGTTATATCGATATTTTTTCGGACTCCCTTGAATATCGATATAACGAGACTTTACTGTGTGTATATATATATATATATATATATATATATATATATATATATATATATATATATATATATGTGTGTGTGTATATATATATATATATATATATATATATATATATATATATATATATATATATATATATGTATATATATATATATATGTATATATAACACTGGAATGCTTCTTTCGACCAACTAATGCCTCAATGCACACACTACTCTCAAGGCATTTTGAAAGGCATTATCGTTAATTGTTATTATTATTATTATTATTATTAATAATAATAATAATACGTGCGACCTTAATGAGGAATAAGCGGTACGGAAAATGGATGAATGGATAATATTAATAATACATTTCATTTATAGTTTATTTTTTGATATAATTGTTCTTGTTTGTTTGTTTGTTTGTTTGTTTTTAATAAATACCTAACTAATCACATTTTATTAACTCATTCACTGCCATTCACAAATGTATTCGGTAATTGAAAATATGACATAGAGCGCCATTCCCTAATTAGTTTTTTTTTTTTTCTTCTTGCTTGGGTGCCGATAAAGCGCTGGCCAGGGTCCTGGAATTCAAGTGACAATGACAAAAACCCTGGCACTGGAGTGGACAAATTTTTGCACATGTCTGGCAGTGAATGAGTTAAAGTGAATTAAATGTCACAGAACAATAGTAAATTGGGGTACCACTGTGGATTCCAAGATTTTTTTTCCCCACCATGTGGAAATATCACAATATGATGTTGTGCTGTTGCATCCAAATTAACTTTAGTATTCATAGTGAGCTCAAATCATTTTCGAACAATTTCTCCAAGAAATCATCAGTTCTTGTACTTGGTAGGATTTAAAACGAAAAGGGGTCTGAAACTAATATAAAGAAAGTCATTCGATAAGCAAAGACTTTATTCAAACAAATAAATGTACATAAACGTCTAACGTTCTGAGTCGTTAAACAAACAATGATCGCTGAAATGTTTTTATTACTTTGGATGGAGACAAACGACGTACTTCAGTGCACCTACTTAAGCGAGATAAATTTCCTGGGGTGTCATTACGAGTTGATATTGTTCACTTTTTATGATTCTCTGCCCTCTACTGGCCAGGAAGAAACATTGCTGTTGCTTGTTAAATTTTGAAGATAAATTTTTTTAAATACATTTTGGAAAAAGAAAACTGCTATGAATACTTCAAAGATGCACAGTATGACTACGAGAGCATATTTGAAAGGGAAAAAAATGGAAAGATAAGCCATGACCTGATATGATGTTACATATTAGCGACGCTTAAATAACATCTACTTCAACGCAATTCGTTTTTATAGTTCTTAATCATAAAATTGCTTCGCAGTAACAGTCAAAATATCTAATAATAATATATAATAATAAATGATTAATCTTTTTTTCATCCAATGACATACTGAATACTTGCCTGAGTCATATTTGAATAATTCCAGTTTCGACATGAAACGACAACACGTCCAAATCTACAGGAACGTTTTGACGTCGCCTCATGTCGATGACGTTCGAAGGATGACAGTTTTTATACGCATTTATACTTCTTTTGGTTTATGATTTTTTTGGCGTCCTCTAGCGTCCATGTCTGAAACTTTGTGTTTGGTGAACGTTGTCATCGAAACCACCGAGTGAGCTTCGTAGTTTGAAATTGGTTCCCCAAACAAAACGACAAAATGGCGAATAAAATGACATCCATGCCCGACTTTAAAACCTACCGTACGAACGTGAAAATTGGAAACTGGAACGAGGAGCAGCACTTAGAAGAGGTTTGTAGTCAAACGAGATTCTTGTAATTGGAGTTTATAGATACTATTTTAGTTCCCTTACGCCACCTTTTAAATTCGTTTCGCCAAACGAGAGGAGTAGTTCACGAATGCTACGGGGAAATCCAAAGTTTCCCTCTCGTTTGAATCGAGTACATATTTATCTAAAACCTTATCTGAAATGTCGCCACCTATTTAAATATGTCGATCTGAACCCTCATATTATGTCGAAAATAAAAACACGTTGATTGTGTCATTTTTACCTGTGTGTAAAAATCCACACAAAACACTCAAATCATGTAAACTGTTTTGTGTTTCTGAGATGTTACAAACATACTTCAAAAGAGATCCAACGTATTTTCTAGCCCATTGGGATATTTTATAACTGTTTTGAAGAAACGAAAAAGAAAGCATATGCAGTGCTTTAGTCAACACAATCGCTCGAAATTGACCCGTAACATAATATGAGGTTTATTTTTTCTCTTTACAGTCTGTTACCCCATCTACCTATCTATTTGTAGTACACACTATATTCATATAGTTTACGAGACAACTTCCATTTAAATTTTGATGTGTGGATGTGTGTTTTTGCGACAGCATGTGAAGAGCAAGTACATGCGTAAAAGAGAAAAAGGGGAGCTGACAGCCCAAAGAGTCGACTTCCTCAAGCTCAACATCCTCCGTCCGGTACTCGCACGTGCGTAAAAGACCATAGTGCCACAAACCTAGTGACGATAATGCCCACGTGTGTACAGGTGGAACTGAGCGTGACTGAAGATGGAGCCCTGCACTTTGGAGATGTTGTGATGTTGATGAACGTCGGTGACACCGGCGAGTGTTCAGTGCTGGGCATCAATGCATATATTGACCACTTGACCAAGATACCTTCTCCTGGCATTAAAGGTCCTTGTGGAGTCAGTGCTGGGAGAAGCATTCAGCCCTGTGTGCGCACGGCATTCGTTATTACCAGGTACGCGCACATACGTGCATGCACACTTTTATTGCGTTTGCCGAATCTTGTAATGCTGCGTGTGTGACCACAGTGTCGACGGCACTCCCGAAGGAGCAACTCTGCATTATGAGCAAAGTTTTGCCCTGAAAACAACAAGTGACTTCACCGGTGGAGTAAGTGTCTGCACTCACCCAAGCCTCCTAGAGGGGAAAAAATGCACACACACTGTGAGAGAATTCAAAATGTATTATGCAATACATTTTCTTTTATTAAAAAGAAATCATTTTCGAAAATTTGTTTCAGATGTTCGGTCGGACACTGTGAACAAAGGCTCAAACACAGGAAGATTGTCTTTTACTGCCGGCAGGGGACGTAGCCATTCATGACTGGCGCCCAACTTTTGCAGCCCTCTGCCAAGCTATTTATTGAGAGTATATGAAAATTTAAGTGATACATTAGTAAAACATAATATTCTTGATTTGAATACCACACCCCTGGACGTCCGAAGCACCAACAACTATAAAACAACAGAACGAAGACATTTGAATTGGTTGTCCTTTCCATGAACTGATTTGTCACCTGGCTAATGACCTCTTCCTGTGAAGGAGTTTACTAAGTCGTAAATTAGTCCAAGGCCAGATCTCCTACATGGAGATTTTCTGTGCTTCCATTGTGGGCCTTCTAAGCATGAAACATTTAAATATAACTTCTATTCTGCCTATTCTCTATCAATTTTTAATTCTGCTTTTTATTAACTCATACACATAAACACATAAATAATGTGATTGTGAATTGTTGTGTGTTGCACCAAGACTACTATTTTATACTAGTTGACCCAAATTCCCAGAAGACAAATCAGCCCATTTCCAACAGAGCTTGGACGCCATCTTGTGCATTTTCCGGGCACTACATTGGAGTCCAGACGCCTCTAAATGAGACGGAAGGACTTCTTTAATCGATTGCAAACATTTATGCTTTCCTCTTCAGAACTATTTGAATCATATTCATAACTGGATGAGTAACAAGAAAGCACTTTCTCCGAATCTGAAGCCATTGTTTTGATCCTGGAGCAAGGCAAAACGTCCTGGCGTGATGTCATGAACAAGGGGGCGGGACCTTCCGAAACTGCATTTCTGAGGTCATTTTGAAGTAAAAGTTTTGGGACACTTTAACTCATTTTTATTGGTGTTTAGCATTTGACTAAAAATATCAGCCTGCGTATTTTGAGTAGTTTAGATGCTATAAAAACGTTTTTCTGATGTCAGTTAGGAAACAAAAAATTGTGTCTGTTGTCCTTTAAGGCTTGTATAAGTAACCTGCGTTAGTTTGTCGTGAAAAATAAACATTTAATAAAAATCTATGCTCTACATAGATATGTACATGTACAACCGTTGTTCGTAACTCGAATGTTCGTAAGTAGGGGAGCGTCTGTCCAACAGTAACAACAACAAAGCCACATTTCACAATTTCAGATGTACTTGACAAGTGACGTGCGGACCTTCCGGAAGTGCGCGCTGAGGTCTCGTCTTCAAGAGGTCAACTTGGACGATAAGCAATGCTTCCAATCCTTGTGGAAATTGGTGCACTTTGACCCCCAGGAGAGACTGGAGCATGAGGGTTTGCCCGTACCTGTGAGTGTCTCAAACATGTCACCGGCTCACGACGGCCATCGTTTTTAAGCATTTCACACCACCGCTTTGCACCTTATATCACCATTACAAGATTGGCCTTTGCTTCTTTGTCTCACAGGCCAACGTCAACGTCGTGCTCCTCCACTGCAAGACAAACCAGGCTCTTGCTGTTTTGGAACGTTTTATCCTTGGGTATCCTTTAGATATTTGCTCTTTACTATCCCCAATTTTTCCTGTTTTCTTGTGAAGCTATACTCAGTTATCTTTACATTAGTGTCCAATTGCAGTGTCTGAAACAACGACCGCCCGGACGCCCGGGGCGTGCAACCTTCACGTCGGGCGTACAACTTACAAAACGTTTCCGCTTAGTCCGTACTTTACGTCACTGAAGGAACTCCCCTGACCGAAAAAAGGACACATTGTATCAGTCCTTCCATCACGTCAATGCATTTGGCTATACTTGGCTGGTCTGAAAACTTCGTGTAGCACCAAAAAAGAGGCAGAAGAGGGCGACAAAGCTCCATGTAAGGAATTAATCAGCTTGTGGAAACGGGTTGATTAATATATCATACGAATTAAAATATCATACTGCGTGTTTTGGGTATTTTAGATGCTATAAAACGTTTTTCTGATGTCAGTTAAGAAACAAAAAAGTGACGTCGGTTGTCCTTTAAATGCATTATTATTAAAACCATCATGGAAAGAGGAGTTCACGTGGCTTGTAGCAGACGATGCAACGCAAACATTGCATTGTGCAACATGCCGAACAGTGTATGGAAAAACGACAACTGGAGCTAAATCATCCGCAAGGGATATTTACGATAAATTAAGCAAGGGAGCATTTGTGGTAGGTACATTCATAATAAAAAAAATCCTTAATACTTTGCAACAATTTTTTTTTGCTATTAGTCATCTTATTGTATTTCAAGTTGTGATAAATGGGGTAGGCAACTTTTCAGAGTTGTCTACCCTATGTGTCCGCTAACTTTTTGTCATGAGTTTCAGACACTGCCAATTGCAATATTTTTTGTACCCATTCATTTTTTGGGATTCTATCTTGTCCTCCTTGCAGGACAACTTATGGCAATGAATACGAAGTAACCGCTCAGACTTTCCTGGACACTCACAAAGCTGAAAAATCCAACAACCACTGGATCTTTTGCACCGCCGACCCGGATTCGGAAGGCCTCCTGCTTCTTAATCGGCTGAAATCAGAAGGCAACTGCGTATCGTTGCCTCGACAAAACCCAGACGATCCAACGGAGTATATTAGATGTAGCGTGTGTAATTATAAGGAAGACAGATAATTTCGATCGGTAAAAAACAAAAAACACGAGTGCTGTGTTTGAATGATTCCACCGGACCCCCACATTTCCCCCAATCTTTCAATTCCTACAATGTGAATGTATGTTGGATCTTTTTTTTTTCACAGTGTGGTCATTTATTGTGATTTCTAAATATAATTCTGAAAGTGATTCTGAAAGCCCACCATGTTTTTTTACACACTGAAAAAAACACAATTTAATCTATTTGTACTGTTAGTGATAATTCATTTCATTTATCAACACCTTTCAATGCTCTCAATGTCACTTTACAGTCACAAGATAAGTTTTTCTGTGGGTGAACAGCATCTGCTTTCACGCAACCTGGACGTAGCTCAAATAGATAGGAAGCTAGCTAGCTCACTAATAGATAGCCAGCTAGATAGCTATATAGCTAATAGACAACTAGCTAGATACCCAGCCAGCCAGATAGCTAACATAGCTAATAGATAGCAAATGATAGCAAGCTAGGGAGCTAGCCAGTTAGATAGCTAGCTGGATAGCCATACAGCTGCATAGCTAGATAAATAAGTGAAGAGAACAAAAAAAAAAGAACAAAGTTAAGAGAAAATACAAAAAAATGCTAAATGGGAATCAAGAATGTTGAGCCAAAGAGCGTGTCGCTGGGTTTTAAAGGTAGGTGGATAACATCACTTGCTTGAAATAAAAATAGATTCGTGTCACCCCTTCCCATCTCTGTAATGTTGCCTGTTTTTTCCCCTCAACTCTTTCTCGGGCACCTTATAGCAACCACTGCCAAACTGTTGACGTCAAATAATAATAGATTATTTTTGTTTCATTTATTTCAGATTCTGAAATATCTTTTAGTTTGGAAAATTACAGGATTTGTTACATCCGATGACAGGAGGTAATGCCTGACGCTTGGCCTCGCTTGGTCACGTTATAGTTACTAAATGTACAAATAATACTAAAATGAAATCGGAGTGAGCAAAATTAGTATTAAAAAACGTATCTGAGTCATGTTCTGATTCGGCAGCAGATGGCGGGGTTGTGCTTCCCTGCTTGTAACACCTGCCTATCTCATTATTCACTCGGTAGTTAATAATAACAATTTTTCCGTTTTATTTATTTCGGATTCTGAAAGAGTTTATTTTGAAAAACAGGATGTAATTCTTGATTCATTTCATTTTTTTTTTATTTTAAACGGATTCTTTTCTTACAGACAGTGCTTTTTAAGTGGTCAAATATATGACATAATTCGGCGTATACTTCCGCCTTAGTCAGAGTGCTCTACACTTGTGCATTTTCTGGGATGCTACATTGGAATCCTGACAGCTCGAATTGATCCAGAAGGACTTCTTTAATTGATTGCAAACATTCATGCTTTCCTCTTCAGAACTATTTGAATCATATTCATAACTGGATGAGTAACAAGAAAGCATCTTCTCCGAATCTGAAGCCATTGTTAGGATTCTAGAGCAAGGCAAGACGTCCTGACGTGACGTCACGAACAAGGGGGCGGGACTTTCTGAATCTCGCAATTTCTGAGCTCATTTTGTGGCAGTTTTGGGACACTTTGTCATGATCTGGTTGGCGACCAACGCCTGCACCTGCACCTGCACAGGTGCTGGTCGTCCCGATCAGTGGCGAACTGCCACGTTCGGATTGGCGAACAACGGGTAGCGACGTCAGCCCTGCCTGCAGCCTCGCAAGTGCTGGTCGTTTTAATCAGTAAAACGCTCATGTATTTTGTTTTTCTACTTTCATTCCTTTCATCACTTTGCTGCTGTGAAATGTAAATTTCTCCACTGTGAGACGAATAAAGGCATATCCAATCCAATCCAATCCAGTAACACTTAAAAGGACTCCCGGCACGACCATCCGGTGTCGTTTCATTGTTTGTTGCATGCTTTGTCTGCAATTGCATGCATTGTATGCTGTGCATGTGTTTGTTTAACCTCAGCGGACTTTTAATATTGGTTTTCTTTTGATACTTTGTATTTTTTCCATTGAGATGATTTTGATGTTTTACATTTTGTTCTTGCTGACTTTATTTTAATACAGTTTCTCAAATACAACCTCCTGCTCCCTCCTGCCTGCTTTTTGGGATCCGCACCCGCCATCACCACCTCGCAAAACGTGACACACTTTGTCATTTTTATTGGTCTTTTGCATTTGACTAAAAATATCAGCCTTCGTGTTTTGGGTATTTTAGATGCTATAAAACGTTTTTCTGATGTTAGTTAGGAAACCAAGAAAATGGTGTCTGTTGTCCTTTAAGGTTACTTTCACCCCCACAGGTTATACATTTTGTGTTTGTTCCTTGTCCAGTGAATGTTTGATAAGCATGGCAGTGCATACGGCTGGACTTGTGGCTGTGGGGTTCTTTTATTTGATTATACTGATAACTGGGATTTTAGCCTCGCGCAAATCAAAGGAAGTGGAGGAAAAATGCACTGGAAAGAAAAGTGAAGTCGCCATCATCGGGGGACGCGATATGATTGTCGTGATTGGCGTATTCACCATGACAGGTAAGTTTTTATTTTTTCCTAACAGTCGAATTTTGTTCTAATTTCAAATTTGTTTCAGCGACATGGGTTGGTGGAGGTTATATAATGGGCACTGCCGAGGCGGTTTACTCACCAGGTCGAGGGCTCGTCTGGGCTTACGGTCCTGTTGCTTATTTTTTGAATTTTTTGATTGGTAAGTATAACAAGAGTATGCTTTCTGCTTTTCCCGCTTAATAAAATCCATGCCTCGGGAAGTTTGAGCAAGATAATCTTTTTTTTTGAAATATAAAAAAAATATATAATATTTGAGGACTGTAAAATGAAGAGCACACGCAACAACAGTTTGCCAGTGTTTATAGATTCAATCTTGACTTTTCCCATGTATGACATGATATACGACACAAATTTGTCAAAGCCAAAAGTTTAGCAGAGCTGCGGTGTTGGATGAGCTATAGCTAACAAGGTTAGCCTCAGATATTTAGACCCGCTTGATTGAATGAAAATACCATCCTTGGTTTGCATGCGCTTAGCATTGTAAGATAATGTGTGTCTGTACAAGTCTCTAAGCATTTTTGGCTTTTCTCTGGGTGTTGTAGTACAAGGGTACTCAAACTTTTTGGACCCAATTTTTTTGAACTCATTCACTGCCATTCATGAATTTATTCGGGAATTGAAAATATGACGTAGTGCACCATTCCCGAAATTGTTTGGGTTTGTTTTTTCTTGTTTGGGTGCCGATAAAGCGCTGGCCATGGCCTCTGGCAATGTTTTTTCTCTTTCACAAGGCGACAGCATTTCTGTTTTTTACCATGTTAGCGCTTTCAGCTGTTGTTAAAGCGCTATATAAACCAGTATGTATTGTATTGTATTTTGGACAGCCGCCCTCTTTTCAAGCTCATACAACTGCAAACCAATATAATATAGGAATTAACTCTTTTTTTTCTGATGAACAAAGAGAGTCTAAGGTTTTTTTTACGCTGCATTGAATGTTTACATAGTCCTAAAACTCAATATTCTGTGGGTCTTGGAATTTGAGTGACAATGACAAAAACTGGAGTGGACACTTTTTTTGCACTTGTCTGGCAGTGAATGAGTTAAATGACTGACTCAAAAGTCAAGGCTTGTGCCCATGATTGCAAGTGTAACGAGTGCATGGCATCATCAACATTACAGTTCGAAAAAGAAAGCAACGTTTTTTGGGGTAACAGCAGCCTCCAAAAAGCAGGTACCCGTAAGACACACGGATGAAACTCAAGGTGTATATGCAAGACTAATTTAATGACATTTTTTAATGTGTCCCGCAAGAGCAAATTAATTTTACATGACATTTTGGAGACATTGGAGAAACTGTTTGTTGTTGTTGCAAGACATTTATTGTTCTTGTATGTTTTGTGTTTTTTTTCAGCAGGATTGTTTTTTGCCAAACCGATGAGATCCAAACACTACGTGACCATGTTGGACCCATTTCAGCACCGCTATGGCCAATTTTTCACCACAGCGATATTACTTCCTGCTCTGCTCAGTGATATTTTGTGGGTGGCCTGCATCCTTGCTGCACTTGGTTAGTGATGACATTCAAATGCATCTTCGCTCTGACGGTCAGAAGCAAGACATGTCTCTGTGTCAAAGTACAATCCCAGTAATTATTATCCAAATGGTTTGTTTTTTGGTCAATGCATCATGAGGCCTTATTTACTCTACTACGCCATCATGTGGAACATAAGTGTCATGACAGAGAGAGTGATTAAAATCTCCTCTTCTTTTCCTTTCGGCTTCCCTTCAAGGGGTCACCACAGCGAATCAGTGTCCTCCATCTTCAGAGGTTTCATTCGCATGTTTGTTTTGGCCAAACTTTTACGTCGGATGCCCTTCCTGATACAACCCTCTGTATTTATCCGAGCTTGGGACCGGCACAAGAAGACTTGTGTCCCCTTGTGGCTACAGAACAAGCAACTCGCTCAGTAAAAGGCTCCCAAACACAACATGGTCAGTGGCACAGCAACAATAACAATGAGTTAAAAGTGTCCCAAAACTACTTCAAAATGCTAACAAGGATTTGATGAGGTCGAAATGTATGGAAGAGAATTAGGGCCAATGAAGAAAATAAAATAAAGATGGCTGGATTCTCACTTTGATCTCCGAATTTATACATTAAACTGAGAAACATCAATTTGAAGTCAGAATTTTGAGGTTCAAGTCAGACTTCTGAGATAAAACTGAGAATCGTGCCAACCTTATTTTTTTTTCTTCTTTGCTAGCCCTAATGCTCTTGTATAATAAAAATGGTATGGACTTGTGATGTGAATGAATGTATGTGTTTTACTTGAAAAACAGTATTGCTTTACTTTAAACATAATAATAATAACTCGCTTAATAATATTCAATCGAAAACGACGTGCAAACATCACGTTGGCCATTTTGAATGGATTTCAATTTACGACCATTTGACTTACGACCGCTAAGTCAGAACGGAACCCTAGATAGATGGATGGATGGGGGGAGGGAGGAGATGGATAGCGGGATGGAGGGGAGAGAGAGAGAGTGCGAGAGAGTGAGAGAGAGAGAGAGAGAGAGAGTGCGAGAGAGAAAAAATGGTGTCGGTTGTCCTTTAATCACTCTCTCTGTCATGACATTTATTTTCCACATGATGGCGTAGTAGAATAAATAAGGCCTCATGATGCATTGACCAAAAAGCAACCCATTTGAATAATAATAATAATGCTTTATTTTGCCATTACTTAACGCAACTATCATGCAAGCACAGGTTCTTCTCTTCCGACGAATGCTGCGGCCAAAACACTGAAAACAGTCCACAAGGGGTCCACATAAAAGGACAACAAACACCATATGACAAAACAAAAAGGAACATGTTGACACCTTCTTTGAAGGCAGAGTCCCAAAATCAATAGAATTGAGGCACATTCACTTGGATTTAATTTTGCATGTGATTTCCATTCCAGGGGGCACGATGAGCATCATCCTTGATATATCATCAACAATTTCAATTCTGATGTCTGCGGCTGTCTCCATCAGCTACACTTTTTTAGGAGGTGTCTACGCAGTTGCATATACCGATGTCATCCAACTGTCTTTCATATTTGTCAGTCTGGTAGGCTACCAAGTAAACACATGTTATTATTATTATTATTATT
This sequence comes from Hippocampus bargibanti, assembly GCF_051943395.1. Lineage (NCBI taxonomy): Eukaryota > Metazoa > Chordata > Actinopteri > Syngnathiformes > Syngnathidae > Hippocampus > Hippocampus bargibanti. The sequence goes on along the minus strand of NC_142738.1, from coordinate 6,735,246 downwards.
ATTATTATTTACAAAGTTTATTTGATAGATGTCAATGGCAGCTTTTGTTTGGAAATGTTATTTTTCACATTTTGCTGTGTCTAAAATGTTTATTTTTATTTTTTATAGTGGCTCTGCATTCCTTTTATGTTTCTCAGTCCCTCGGTGACTGATCCTTCACAAATGACCCATTTCAACCAGTCAAACATCCTTCCCTGGTTAGGACAAATCAAGCTTGAGGACGCAGGAAAGTGGACCGATGACTTTTTCGTACTGGTCAGTGCAATTTTACTCTTTATATAAATGTAATTGATCAATTGGACTCAATATGCCATCCACACTCCTCTCTGGGACTTATCGTGGTGGAAGATTTTGTTTGAATGATCCTTGGTGTCAGTGGCGGCCTGTGAATTTCATTGGTAGGCCTTCAGTAGTGCTACGTCTGAATCATTCCAGACTAAAAAAAAGTGTGGTGTGATTTACTACAAATCCACTAGAGGGTACCTATTAGCCAGGAAATAACTGACTGACTTTTCTTAATGATGTCCATTTGTCTTGAAAATGGCTTTAACAGTAAATCTCCAACAAAATCCATTTATTCTCCTCCTTCAGGCATTGTGGGTTGACAAAACTGCTATTAAATCAACACAATATGTTTGCTTATGCAGCTCACTACCGATACAGTGTGCTAGCTATGGCCAGTATGCTCTTGTCACTAGCGGATTCGCAAACTGTGAATGAAAACTGATGTTGACCATAGTGCCTGCAAGAAGGCACGGGTACCCCTTTTGGGTTGCCAACTCAAAATCTGATTGGTTAGAGCACAGGTGTCAAAGTCAAGGCCCGCGGGCCAAATCTGGCCCGCCACATAATTTTTTTTCGGCCCGCGAAAGCAAATCAAGCTTGTGAACTTGTCCATCATACTTGCTAAAATCCTAACCAAAATGTCATATTTTTTTATGTAAACCACAATAAGTCATTTTTCTTGACTTCAGATTTGAAAACAAGTTATTATTATTTTATTTAGCGCTCTGTATGTAATATGTGGAGGGGATTAAACATTCTAATGGCTTCCCCAAATTCATAACGGCCCTCGGGAGGAAACCATATCTACAATGTGGCCCGCGGCAAAAAACGACTTTGACACCCCTGGGTTAGAGCAACAGTTTGATTGACACATTTGATGTGACACGGTCCGCAGTACTGATTGTGTCTGCGTCCAGGTAGATTTCTGACCCTGGTCACAAATGATGGCTTAAATGTGATTAATGTGGATGCATTTAATGAGAATGAATGGACAAAATATAATTAACATCAGTCTGTGATTCAGATATTTTTTGGCCAGCAGAGAAGGCTTTGCAGGCCTTGACGGTTTGCCACTGCTAAATTGTGTGGGAATTTGTGTGTTTTATTTCATTACTTTTAATTGTTGTCTATGCTGTGCAATTTGTTCCCCAAATGTAAATGTAAATAAAGTACTGTATATTATTATTATGTATTACTCATGGGAATAGTATATGCTGTATATAGCTTCAATTCATACAAAGAGTTATACTAATCCGACCTTGATGAACTGAGCATAATTCCGATATGTGTTGTAGGCTTTAGGAGGACTGGCTTCTCAGGCTCTCTTCCAGAGGATTCTCGCAGCATCCTCCTCAACCCAGGCTCAGGTTACCTGCTTTGCCGCTGGTGGCTTTGCTTTTATTATGGGAATACCCTCAGTGATCATTGGAGCTGTGGCTGCTTCTGCAGGTACATACACACACTCCCCGACTTACGAACATTCGAGTTACGAACAACGGGACATACGGACATTTTGTAGTAACATATGTAGTATTCTCTCCAGTTGAACATGTCCATAGCTTTATAGAGCATATATTTTATTAAATGTTTATTTTTCAGTACGAACACATACAGGTTTTTTATACAAGCTTTAAACATACTTGTATAAACAGTGTCTGAAATAACGTCTGCCCGGACGCCCGGGGCGTGCAACTTTTGCGTCAGGCGTACAACTTACAAAACGTCTCTGCCCGGGTGGCTGACAACTTCATCTTGAAACACAATAAGACGACTAATCGGGAAAAAAAAAAACATTGTTGCAAAGTATAAATGATTTTTTTTAATTAAGGATTAAGGGACCACAAATGCTCCCTTGCTTAATTTATCGTTAATATCCCTTGCTGAAGATTTTGCTTCAGTTGTCGTTTGTCCATACACTGTTCGTCATGGTGCACAATGCAATGTTTGCGTTGCGTTGACTGCTACAAGCCACGTGAATTGCTCTTTCAAAACTCTCAAGTACACTTTACAGTCATGGTGTAATGTAAGTTTACGTTTTGTAGCGTCATAAATGTTGTTAGCTTCTTTTGAATGTTTCTTCTGGGGCTGAGGTTCTGTGCATCAGAGCATTTAGCTTTAAACATACATTGGATTGGATTTACCTTCATTCGTCTCGCAGTGGAAAAGAAATTTTCATTTCACAGCAGCAAAGTTACGAAAGGATGAAAGGAAATAAAGAAGTCGAAAAATAAAATGCAGGAGCTGCTGGAAAGGCAGCCACTCTCGCGGCGCCATCTTGAAGTCAAAAGACCAAATAAAACTAAAGAACAAATAATAAGACAACACAGACACAGAGAGTCTTTCATTCTGAAGCACTTTCTGTACCCTCTTTGTTATATGAAGCAGTTTTAGATGAATGAGGAAAGATCAAAGCATCCTTTTCACGAGTGGATCCCGAACATCATTGTGGAATGGGCACGTCTACTACAAACTAAATCTTGAAAGCAAAAACAAAGCTGTAGCATCCATTGACGAAAAGAGATTGTCTCATATTCCATACAAAATATAGCACTGAAGCAACTTATGACCAAATTTACCTTACAAACGACCGTTCGGAACGTATCTCGTTCGTAAATTGGGGAGCGTCTGTAACACGACATGATGCAACTAAGAAATAGGGAAGCAGGTGACATCATTTTGTCCTGGATTACAATGAGTTTGTCTCAATGTTTGTTTCTATGTGTTCCTCCACCATTTCCGGACCTTCTCGGTAAGACTGGAACAAGACAGCATACGGATTACCGCCACCTTATGATCGTGGGGAAGCAAGCAATGTCCTGCCATTGGCTCTGTCCTACATCACACCCTCCTGGGTGGCAGTGTTGGGCATTGGCGCACTCGCAGCAGCAGTTATGTCTTCCATGGACTCAGCATTGCTTTCTTCAGGGTCCATGTTCACCCAAAACATTTACAAAACAACCTTGAGAAAACAGGTGTGTGTACATTTAAAGGACAACCGACGCCTCCGGACAAGTTGTGTCCATAATTTGTAAAATCACTTCAAATGACTTCTACTGAGCGTATTTTACAAAGGTTCCACCGCATATAGCTATATTTTACGTTTTAAGACTGGCGCTGAATATTCAGGAAGTTTTGTTTTTGGGTTGGTGACGTCACAACGTACGTGACGTCACAAAAGGAATGCCCCTGACCGAGAAAGCGACACAACGCATTTTGGGTACTATGTTTGGTCTGAGAACTTTTTGTTGATCCGTGTTGATGGCGAAATTAGAAGGAAAACACATAAATAACACAATGGTGAATCTTTGTGTGTTACACCAAGACTTCTATTTGATACTAGTTGACACAAATTCCCAGCGGACAAATCAGCCCATTTCCAACGGAAATGGGCTGATTGTGTGTGAGGCCAAAAGTTCATCTTCTGAACATTTATTTCCCATAAGAAACCATTAAAATGAGAATAATCCGTTCCCAGCTCCCCATAAAACCTAATTTTCTACTAAATAAGCCTTAAAACTACACAAAAAGTTGTTGCAGCAAGACTACTATTTGATACTAGTTGACACAAAATTCCCAGCAGACAAATCAGCCCATTTCCAACGGAGCTTGGGCGCCATCTTGTGCATTTTCTGGTACGCTACATTGGAGTCCTGACGGCTCGAATTGATACGGGAAGACTTCTTTAATCGATTGCAAACATTTATGCTTTCCTCCTCAGAACTATTTGAATCATATTCATAACTGGATGAGTAACCGGAAAGCATCTTCTCCGAATCTGAAGCCATTGTTTTGATTCTAGAGCAAGGCGTGATGTCATGAGCAAGGGGGCGGGACCTTTTGAAACTCGGCACCTACGAGGTCATTTTGAAGTAGTTTTGGGACATTTTAACTCATTTTTATTGGCGTTTTGCATTTGACTAAAAATATAAGCCTGCGTGTTTTGGGTATTTTACATGCTATAAAACGTTTTTCTGATGTCAGTTAGGAAACAAAAAAATGGTGTTGATTCTCCTTTAAGAGCAGCATGTGAGTCAAATGGCATTGAGAAACAGTACACACTTTTTATAATCTTTTCTTTTTTTTCCACAACAGGCATCAGAAAGAGAGCTGCAGTGGGTGATCAGGATTAGTGTGCTCCTAGTGGGCTTGGCTGGAACCGGTCTGGCCTTTAACAAGAGCAGCATCCTTTCTCTCTGGGTATTATCAAACGACATACTCTACTGTGTTATTGCCCCGCAGCTGACCTGTGTGGTGCATCTCCGCTCTGGCAATTGCTATGGTGCCATCAGTGGCTACGTTACCGCTCTGCTGCTGCGTGTCCTGAGTGGAGAGCCAGCACTTGGTATCCCTCCGGTGCTACTCTTCCCTGGCTGGAGGGAGGAGGATGGCGTCATCACGCAGTACTTTCCCTTCAGGACATTGATTGCGCTTATTTCTCTGGCAGTCGTCGTCATCATGTCATATCTGGTGCAGCTGGCCTTCTCTCGCCAGCTCATTCCTCAGTCGTGGGATGTGCTTGATGCATTCAAAGAGAAAGTTAATGCAATAGAAGAGGAGAGGACACCAATGTCAGTCACCAAAAACTAAAATAATTATCTTTTATTCAGGTTATAGAGTCACAGTATGTTCCAAACTTAAGTGTATTCATGTTCACCTTTCTCATTCTCCTACGGAGTGTTGAATTTGGGCTTTGACACAAAATATCAGGACAAATAATCTCATACATGTTAAGTGTCACAATTTGGTCGGTAGACTTCCGATTTTGACCACAATACCCACAATAATTTGTAAGGTAAAACAAAAGAAAATCCTCATTGAATGTTTGATTGAGAGTTTTGAAAGGCTCTTAGAAATTAAATTTATTATTATTATTATTATTTTATTTTTTTATTATTATTACAGTAAAGTCTTGTTATATCGATATCGGTTATATCGATAGTACTGCTTATTACGATACTATTTCTATGAACGCAAGGAGAACATTTACATGCCACAGGATCGGATATATCGATAGTCCGGTTATATCGATATTTTATTCAGACTCCCGACAATATCGATATAACGAGACTTTACTATTTTATTATTATGCATGTAACTATAATGGCTTGCTTGAGACAGCAGGGGGCGATAAAATAACACTGGAAGGTCTGGAGACGACGCGCGCGCGTCGTCTCCAGTGTGTGCGTGCGTGTGTGTGTGTGTGTGTGCGTGTGTGTGTGTGTGTGTGTGTGTGTGTGTGTGTGTGTGTGTGTGCGTGTGTGTGTGTGTGTGTGTGTGTGTGTGTGTGTGGTGTAAGGCTGAATTGAGGCACCAGGCGATTTTTTTCCAATTTAGAATATCTACCTTGGCTTAAATGATGTTGAGGATCACTGCTCAAATGCCTTCGACTCAAGCCATGATCGGGCAAGTGTGCCCTGCGATTGGCTGGCAACCAGTTCAGGGTGCGCTCAGGACCTCCCCACGACCCGTGTGAAGATAAAGTGGATTGGAAAATGAATGAATGAGTAAATTTTAGTTTACGTCATCCATCCAAGCAAAGTTTTAAAAAACAGTCTAGAATTGCTGAAGGCGGTTCAACTTGTGGGTGTGGATTTTGGTACGAATGACGATCATTCCACGGAAGACAAACCCAACGGAAGAAGCAGTGTAGCCAGTCATCAAAAGAAGAATCAACAAGGATCAGAAGTCCAGAGGGGTGAGTTGAGTCAATTCTAATTCATTTGAAATTAAATTAAGACCTATGGTTGTCTTTGACTATGTTTTCAAATGTGGATTTATTTATTTTTATTTTTTTCTTGACTAATGGAAAACTTCCACCAGTCCAAGCTCGCTTTCGGAAGATTTCTTGGTACGCACTTGATAAACAAACCCGGGTATTAATTAATAATGACATGTGTAATTTCCTCTACAACTGATAACATTTTAACCACAATGACTAATTCTCAGCTTTGAGGTGAAACGACGAGCACACACACACACACAAGAGAAAACAAAAATAAGCCATGTCCATGGTTCATACAGTGACACCTTGTCTTACGAACTTAATTGGTTCCCAGAAAGTGTGTAAGGTGAAACGTGTGTATTCCAAACATTAATTTCCCATAGGAAACCATTAAAATGAGAATAATCCGTTCCCAGGTCCCCATAAAACATACTTTTCAACTAAATAAGCCTTAAAACTACACACTTATTTTATGTCTAATAAATGTGCTATGGTATTGTAATTAAATAAATAAATTGTACTATATAATAAAGTCATTTTATTTGCCTTTGTGATGGTCATTGATGGCTTGATGGAATGGAGTGGCCGGTAGCATTCTTCTTTCTTTCTAATTTTACCTTGTTCCTCATCAGTTGTGTTCAGTTTAGCTGGGTTGATAGCTTTTTGCATCAAGTGTATAGATGGCTTGTGCTGGTTATTTGTGGAGCCTGATTGATGGGATATTTTAACCTTGCAGTCTACAGTCTGCCTTTGAACTATCAATAAAGTTGAAACGAGTCCAAATTTCACTGTGTTTTCTATCCATTTTCTCACCATTTCACTTTTGTTTTGTTTTCAAGCTCTGTCATCTCCCTTCCGTGTGTGTGTGTGTGTGTGTGTGTGTGTGTGTGTGTGTGTGTGTGTGTGTGTGTGTGTGTGTGTGTGTGTGTGTGTGTGTGTGTGTGTGTGTGTGTGTGTGTGTGTGTGTGTGTGTGTGTGTGTGTGTGTGTGTGTGTGTGTGTGTTTCTGTAACCCCTCCCCCCGCTCACTGCAACGTGTGTCCACTCCCTCCTTTACCACGGATCTTGACCAATCACGTGCGGCTCCGAAGGCTGGGGGTGGGGAATAGAGGAGGAAAAAAAAGCCGGCTTCCATTGTAGAAGCTCCAAGAACCAGCTCGTTCGCAAACGACACATCACTCATTGTGGCGATCTGTGTATTTCCCAAAAAAATAGTTCGTATGCCAAGGTAAAATTGTCATAAATTGAACGTTCGTAAGGCGAAAAGTTCATTAGCTAAAGCGTTCGTAAGCTGTATGTCACTGTATTTGATAGCCAACGTATACAACTTCTTTGGTTTTCTTCCTTCCTTGTTTAAAGTCAGTGGCAAAAATTCTTGTGAAAAAAAAAACACATTAAAGAAACCATATAGAAAGCATTTTTTTTCTTCTTTTGACTTCAACATGGCGCCGCGAGAGTGGCTGCCTTTCCAGAAGCTCGTGTATTTTGTTTCTCTACTTCGTTCATTCCTTTCATAAGTTTGCTGGTGTGAAATGTAAAGTTCTCCACTGCCAGATGACTAAATGCAAATCGAATCCAATCCAATCCAATAAATCAGACAGGCATGTTCAAACACATAAATTCCGTGACTATTTTCTCTCTTGAATTTAAGATCCATCCCTGAGGGATGGAAGTCCTTTGCACGCTACAGGTTGGGATGACAACAAAAACTTGTTGCTGTAAAAAAATTCTCTTGTACATCACAAACCTGCAAACTACTCTGTAAAAAAACGATGGTTTTCATTATCCCATTCCGGGTTACGGGTTAATAAAGAAAATTACGGTTTCCAACAGAAACAGTAAATCCAAAATCATCAAAATTGTAAGTACTTTACTGTCCTCAATGTCAATTCAAAACACGAGAACAGGCCATCGGCACAGTGCTCGCTGTTAACTTCCTTGAGATGAATTGCGCATGCGCGTGGTACGGGTCTTTTCTTGGAATCCAGAGTGACAGTTCATTCCTGGAATCAAGACTCAAGAGTTAGCGTCGTTTTTATCATTGTCGTGTAATGGCAACTACCGGAAAAAAAACCAACAAAAAGTGTAAAAAGTAGAAGAAAACTACAGTCGTTTCGTGAGGAATACTCCCTCGCATTTCCAGGAGTTAGACTTCGCTCCATTAAAGGTGAAAATGACGCGCGTTTGAGTTTCATACCTGTTAACCTTGGCTAATTGCTACTCGTATAAATGATTACAATTACCGTCTAAAAGTTGTAGTACGCTATTCATTATTTGAAAAGTTTACAAAAGCGGAAATGCAGACAGTTTACTGCGCATGTGCAGTAACCGGGATCCCGGTGTATTACTCTGTTTATCGGGTTTCAGAAGTTGGCAGGTATCATAGTCATGTTGCTTCAAAGTTCTGCCATGGTAAGTCAAACACTAATCATTAGATGTTTTGAAACGATCACGCCCGTTGTGTAAATATGTCAATATTTCTTTTGTGATGTCCGTTGCCAGTTTGTGTTTGGCGAGCATGGTGTTGAGATCTTCAGCGTGTTCGCGATGCATTTGGGAGAATAAAGACTCGTGATGGTCCTTTTTAGATCGTGCAAGTAGGATGTTTATTTGCCAGAGCGCAGAAAGCAACGGCTTCCCTCCGCATTGTACAAGAACTCACTCTAACTTTAACGGATGCTGTAATATTGGGCGGATCTGGCAACCCAGCAACAACGCTAGATCCGGTCCTTTGACAGCGATAAAAAAAATAGTGATGGGAATTCTGGCTCTTTTTAGAGAGCCGGTTCTTTTGTCTCGGCTCACTAAAATGATCCGCCTATTTTTGGCTCCCAAGTGGCTCCTCAGTTTTTTTTGTGTTGCTTGAACTAATCAAGTACCAAAAATCATGCAAAATTATGCATCATGTAAAAAAATACACTTGGATCACTTGGATACACACACTTTTTACTCACTGTGTGTGTTTATGTGTGTGAGTTTGGTTAATAAGAGGAAAAAGTTCATACCACAAAAAAAAAAGATATTTTAACCAAATATTATTTTAACCAAATTCACTACAGAGGTGAGGACTTTGAATATTCATCACTAAAACCCCCTCCTTTCACCACATCACTCCTGCCCTCCAGCAGCTCCACTGGCTCTATTAAACTTCATATTGATTTCACGATACTTCTGTTTACATTTAAAGCCACCCATAACCCATAACCTTGCCCCCCAACCCCTATCTGTCTGACCTACTTCAAATCTCCGTTCCCTCTCGGGCCCTCAGATCGTCATCCTCCCTCCACCTCAGTATGCCCTCTGCCCGTCTCACCAGGATGGGGTGCAGAGCTTTCAGCCGCTCGGCTCCCAAACTCTGGAACTCACTTCCACCCAACATCCGTAATATTGGCTCCCGTCCTACTTTCAAATCTCCCCTTAAAACCCACCTGTTTAAACTTGCTTTCGTGGTCTTGTTTAATCTGCTATTTTATTATTTATTGTTTTATTCATGATTTTGTTTTTATTGTTTTATGTATTGTTTTTATTGTAAAGTGTCACTGGGTGTTCAGAAAGGCGCTTGTAAATTAAATGTATTATTATTATTATTATTATAATACATTCCATTTTTTTACAATGCGGAGAGAAGCGGTTGCGGTCTGCGCTCCGGCCAATAAACATCCTACTTGTACGATCTAAACAAGAAGGACCATCTGGAGTCTTGATTCTCCCAAAGGCATTGCGAACGCGCTGAAGATCTCAAGACATGGCAGTACACGTGGCTGGACTTGTGGCTGTGGGGGTATTTTATGCGGTCATTCTGCTGACCGGGATCTTGGCCTCGCGCAAATCAAAGCAAATGGAGAAGAAATGCTCGGGCAGAAAGAGCGAAGTCGCCATCGTCGGAGGACGTAATATCAACGTGGTGACTGGCGTGTTCACCATGGCAGGTAAGACTTTTGTTTCATCTTACCATTTTTTTGGTTTTGTTTTCCTGCCACTGACTTTGTTTCTATGCTTTCTCTTAGCAACATGGATAGGTGGAGGTTATATTTTGGGCACTGCCGAGGCTGTTTATTCTCCAAGTCGAGGTCTCGCTTGGGCATTTGGGCCTATTGCCTATTTTTTAAATTTTTTAACTGGTAAATATCATTTTTTTACAGGCACAAAAGGCGCCATTGAAGTTCAAACTGCCACTGTTTGTTGTCGGGAGGTCACTTAGCGGTCTTGTCTGTTTTGTGTTTTTCCAGCGGGATTGTTTTTTGCCAAACCGATGAGGTCCAAACACTACTTGACCATGTTGGACCCATTTCAGGACCGCTATGGCCAATTTTTCACCACAGCAATTTTACTTCTTGCTCTGCTCGGTGATATTTTGTGGGTGGCCTGCATCCTTGCTGCCCTTGGTTAGTCATGAAATTCAACTACTTTTGAATTTAACTTTGCTGCTTTGTAAATTGGAAATTTCTCCATTGTGAGATTAATAAAGTTTATCTTCTCTTAGCTTAGTTTATTTTAGTTTAGACTAGTTTAGACTCGTTTAGTTTATCTTATTTCATTGTCTTAGGTTAGTTTACTTTCGCCTAGCTTCATTTAGCCTAGTTTATCTCTTCTTAGTTTAGTTTACCTTAGTTAGCTTTTCTTTATTTATTTTAGCTTATCTTAGCTTAATGTATCTTAATGTATTTTATTTTAGTTTATCTTATTTTATCTTATCTTATCGATCTCATCTCTTCTTATCTCGTTATCTCTTCTGATCTCATTTCATGTAATCTTTTCATGTCTCATCTCATCTTATCTCATTTCATTTAATCTTTTCATATCTAATCTCATTTTATATCATCTCATTTTATCTCATCTTATCTTATTTTATCTCATCTCATTTTATCTCATCTTATCTGATATTATCTCCTCTCAATTTATTTCATCTTATCTCATCTTAACTGATCTTATCTCATCTCATCTTATCTCATTTTATCTCATCTTATCTTATTTTATCTCCTCTCAATTTATCTCATCTTCTCTCATCTTATCTCATCTTAACTGGTCTCATCTTCTCTCATCTTATCTCATTTTAACTGGTCTTATCTCATCTCATCTCTTCTTATTTCATCTCATCTTATCTCATCTTAACTGGTCTTATCTCATCGTATCTTATCTTATTTTATCTCATCTCATTTTATCTCATCTCATCTTATTTTATCTCCTCTCAATTTATCTCATCTTCTCTCATCTTATCTCATTTTAACTGGTCTTATCTCATCTCATCTTATTTCATCCCATCTTATCTCATCTTAAATCATCTTAACTGGTCTTATCTCATCTCATCTCATCTTATCTTATAAGAACTCTTCCTGTCAGAGAAAACTACGTGTCCACTTTCAAAGCTGAACTTTGCAATAAGTTTAGATTCTCTCTTTGACAGCAAAAGTCATTGTTCCACAAAGACCTTTGATTTAACATTATGCTTTAATTTCCATTCCAGGGGGGACGATGAGTATCATCCTGGAACTGCCATCAATCATCTCAATCCCGATCTCCGCGGCTATTTCCATCAGCTACACTTTTTTAGGAGGTCTTTATGCAGTTGTATACACTGATATCATCCAACTGTCCTTCATATTTTTCAGTCTGGTGAGCTATCAAATAAGATGTACAAAGGTTATGTGATTAAAGTTGTTTTTTTTTTCAGTTATTAAGTTGAACTTTTTCACATTTTGATCTGTCTAAATTTTATTTATTTATTTTTTTTGTAGTGGCTCTGCATTCCGTTTATGTTTCTCAGTCCCGCTGTGACTGATCCTTCACCAATGACCAATTTCAACCAGTCAAACAGCTTTCCCTGGTTAGGACAAGTCAAGCTTGAAGATGCAGGAAAGTGGACTGATGACTTTTTCGCACTGGTCAGTGCAATTTTACTTTATCAGAGGTCTTCATATAAATGTAATAAATCAACTGTACTCAATATGTTATCCATACTCCTCCCTGAGCTGCCACCTTATAGCGCTAAAGGACTTTTTCAGTTTGAAACCCCCCCCCGGGGATAAGTTGCGTGAGGGCTTCATTCCTTTTGTAAGGATGCCAGTGGCAAACAGGTCGAACATGAGGGACCAGAAAAAGCAGATGTGGTCTTCCAATGAAAATATTTCTTCAGCTGTCATCTGTACTTCCTTGAAGGTGTCGGATGTTTCCGCTCCTCATCCAAAGAGCTTCGTCAGCTTACTAAAGTTGTGGTCTTACTTACCCCTCTGCGACTTGACGGCTGTACGTGCGGACTCACCCTGGTTAACAATAGGGTGGCCTACTCTCTCTTGGGGGACGCATCGTTCAGCTCACATGGGGAATGAGAGTGAGATAAAAAGGAGTGAGACTGGAAAGAATGGCCCCTTTGATCAACTTACCATGAGAAATCAAAATCTTTCTGTGAGGGAGGTTTGGTCGGACACTGTGAACAAAGGCTCGAACACAGGAAGATTGTCTTTTACTGCCGGCAGGGGACGCAGCCATTCATGACCGACGCCCAACTTCTGCAACCCTCTGCCATGCTATTTATTGAGACTATATGCAAATTTAATTGATACATTAGTAAAACATAGTCTTCTTGATTTGAATACCACGCCCCTGGACGTCCCAAGCACCCAAAACTATAAAACAACAGAACATAGACATTTTACTTGGTTGTCCTTTAATAATAATAATAATAATAATACAGTCACAGGATACGTTCTTCTGTGGGTGAGCTGCGGCAGCCACACGTGCCAGCGTTCACTAAACCTGGAAGTAACTCAGAAATAGAAAGCGAGCTAGCTAGCTAATAAATAGCTAGTAGAAAGATAGCTAGATAGCTAGCCAGCCAGATAGCTAAAAGATAACTAGAGAGATAGCTAGCCAGCCAGCTAAATAGCTAATAGATGGCAAATAGATTAATTGATAGATTTGTAACCTGGCGAATGAGCTCTTCCTGTGAAGGAGTTTACCAAGTTGTAAAGTAGTCCAAGACCAGATCTCCTACATCACAGGTGTCAAAGTCAAGGCCCGCGGGCCAAATCCAGCCCGCCACATCATTTTTTTCGGCCCGCGAAAGCAAATCAAACTTGTTAAATTCCATGATGATTGCTAAAATCTGAGCCAAAATTTCATATTTTTGGATGTCAACCACAATAAGTCATTATTCTTGACTTGAGATTTGAAAACGAGTCTCAATTTGCTGTGTGCTCTGTGTAATATTTGAAGGTATTTAAACATTCTAATGGGTTCCCCAAATTCATAACGGCCCTCGAGAGGAAACCATAACTGCAATGTGGCCCGCGGCAAAAAATGACTTTGACACCCCTGTCCTACATGAAGATGACAGTCCAGTGCTCGTTCGCTTAGCATGCTTTTATATATATATATATATATATATATATATATATATATATATATATATATATATATATATATATATATATATATATATATATACACACACACACACACACACAGTAAAGTCTCGTTATATCGATATTCTCGGGAGTCGGAAAAAATATTGATATAACTGGACTATCGCTATATCCGATCCTGCGGCATGTAAATTTTCTCCTTGCGTTCATAGAAATAGTATCGTAATAAGCAGTACTATCGATATAACCTATATATATATACAGTAAAGTCTCGTTATATCGATATCGGATATATCAATAGTCCCGGTTATATCGATACTATTTCTATGCACGCACGGAGAAAATTACATGCAAACAGGGTCGGATATATCGATAGTCCCGGTTATATCGATATTTTTTCGGACTCCCTTGAATATCGATATAACGAGACTTTACTGTATATATTTACTGTATATATATATATATATATATATATATATATATATATATATATATATATACACAGTAAACTCTCGTTATATCGATATTCTAGGGAGTCCGAAAAATATCGCTATAACCGGGACTATCGATATATCCGATATCGATATAACGAGACTTTACTGTATATATATATATATCCCCGTTGGAAGGGTTTTGGAGGACTGGCTTCCCAGGCTCTATTCCAAAGGATTCTGGCAGCATCCTCGTCAACCCGAGCTCAGGTCACCTGTTTTGCTGCTGGCGGCTTTGCTTTTCTGATGGGAATCCCCTCGGTGATCATTGGAGCTGTGGCGACTTCTGCAGGTACAAACACACACACACACATCCTACAACACTACATAATGCGACTCAGACACAAGGAAGCCATTTTGTCCTGGATTATAATCAAACCTGCTCCATTTTGTTTTCTGTATGTTCTTCTCGGTAAGACTGGAACAAGACAGCATACGGATTACCGCCACCGTACGATCGCGGGGAAGCAAGCAATGTCCTGCCATTGGCTCTGTCCTACATCACACCCTCCTGGGTGGCAGTGTTGGGCACTGGCGCGCTCGCGGCAGCAGTGATGTCTTCCATGGACTCTGTATTGCTTTCTTCAGCATCCATGTTCACCCAAAACATATACAAGTCAACCTTGAGAAAGCAGGTGTGTGTGTCCCTTTAAGAGCAGCATGTGAGTCAAACGGCATTGAGAAACGGTCTTTTCCTTTTTTCCACAACAGGCATCAGAAAGAGAGCTGCAGTGGGTGATCAGGATTAGTGTGCTCCTAGTGGGCTTGGCTGGAACCGGTTTGGCTTTTAACAAGAGCAGCATCCTTGCGCTATGGGTATTATCAAACGACATACTCTACTGTGTTATTGCCCCGCAGCTGGCATGTGTGGTGCATCTCCGCTCTGGCAATTGCTACGGTGCCATCAGTGGCTATGTAACCGCTCTGCTGCTGCGTGTCCTGAGTGGAGAACCAGCACTTGGTATCCCTCCGGTGCTACTCTTCCCTGGCTGGAGGGAGGAGGATGGCGTCATCACGCAGTACTTTCCTTTCAGGACATTGATTGTGCTTATTTCTCTGGCAGTCGTCGTCATCATGTCATATCTGGTGCAGCTGGCCTTCTCTCGCCAGCTCATTCCTCAGTCGTGGGATGTGTTTGATGCATTCAAAGTTAATGCAATAGAAGAGGAGAGGACGCCAATGTCAGTCACCAAAAACTAAAATAATTATCTTTTATTCAGGTTGTATAGTCACAGTATCTGCCAAACTTGAGTGTATTCATGTTCATCGCTCTCATTCTCTTACATAGTGTTCAATATCGGAATTTGGGCTTTAACACAAAATATCAGGACAAATAATCTCATACATGTTAAGTCTCGCGATTTAGTCAGTAGACTTCCGATTTTTACCACAATACTCACAACAATTTGTCAGGTAAAACAAAAGAAAATGTAAAAAAAATAATCCTAATTGAATGTATAAATAAACAGTGAAAGCATGTTTGTTTTATTTACTTCAAATTTACACTCTTGTAACGCCCGCATTGTTTTAACACGCACCACAGTCGCGCGAGTACGAAAATCTTCCGATTTATGATTTCTGAAACTTAACATGTATTTTTCAAATGTTATGTCCGCTGTATTAATTAAAAATGTTTTTTTTCTTGAATGGAAAACTACTTTCCCAAAAATGTATGTATTTAAAACACGGTTTCTGTTTATACAGTAATGACAGTGTCGCGCTCGTGATCCTTCGGGGTGAAACTGTAATGACTCAAATGAAACGGCAGAGTGTGATAAAAGAACGTTTGATTAGTTCGTACGAACGAGCAAAACGTGGACCAACTGAAACTTTATACTTTTTTTTATTTGTCAAAGCTTTTTGTTTCTGTTTTTACACTGCGAATTGTGAATCTTTATTTTTTTGTAATCACTTTTATAATCGTTTACCAATGGTACTCTCATATTGAGTTCTAAGATAAACAACGTTGATGCTTGTGTGTTTCTCCACATGACGTTAGATGCATGAGAAACCAGTTCTGGGGACAAGGAAGACGTCTACGCTAATGTCTTGCTTCTGCACATCCTGCTAATTTTTGTCCCACTGATTCATTTTGGTCAGGTTGCACTTCAAAAAATGAGCTGCGACATGACTGAAATGTTTGACACTTAATGGGTTCCATCGTCTGGATGAACGTTCTGAAGTAGACCACGCATTGACTCAGTTTTTAGGATTTCCATTATTTTGTATTTCATAAATAAGCTATTTGTGTGCCTTATACACCCAATGCCACAAATACAGGCACTACTCGTAAAAATAGAATATCGCGAAAAAGTACTGTAGTGAGCTCCTCGTCCTCACTGGTTCAGTTATTCTCGGTATTCCCGCTCATTGTCTGGATGCTGCTCTCTTCGTTCACTTCAGAGAGCCGGCTCGTTCGCGAACGACACATCTTTAAAAAAAAAATCAGAACTTCTTGTACTTTGCGGAGAGTAGCGGTTGCTTTCTGCGGTCCGACCAATAAACATCCTAATTGTACGATCTAAACAAGAAGGACCATCTGGAGTCTTGATTCTCCCAAAGGCATCGCGAACGCGCTGAAGATCTCAAGACATGGCAGTACACGTGGCTGGACTTGTGGCTGTGGGGGTATTTTATGCGGTCATTCTGGTGACCGGGATCTTGGCCTCGCGCAAATCAAAGCAAATGGAGAAGAAATGCTCGGGCAGAAAGAGCGAAGTCGCCATCGTCGGAGGACGTGATATCAACGTGGCGACTGGCGTGTTCACCATGGCAGGTAAGACTTTTGTTTCATCTCACCATTTTTTTGGTTTTGTTTTCCTGCCACTGACTTTGTTTCTATGCTTTCTCTTAGCAACATGGATAGGTGGAGGTTATATTTTGGGCACTGCCGAGGCTGTTTATTCTCCAAGTCGAGGTCTCGCTTGGGCATTTGGGCCTCTTGCCTATTTTCTAATTTTTTTAACTGGTAAATACCATTTTTTTACAGGCACAAAAGGCGCCGTTGAAATTCAAACTGCCACTGTTTTTGTCAGGAGGTCACTTCTTGTCTGTTTTGTGTTTTTCCAGCGGGATTGTTTTTTGCCAAACCGATGAGGTCCAAACACTACTTGACCATGTTGGACCCATTTCAGGACCGCTATGGCCAATTTTTCACCACAGCAATTTTACTTCTTGCTCTGCTCGGTGATATTTTGTGGGTGGCCTGCATCCTTGCTGCCCTTGGTTAGTCATGATATTCAACTGCTTTTGAATTTAACTTTGCTGCTGTAAATTGGAAATTTCTCCATTGTGAGATTAATAAAGCTTATCTTGTTTTAGCTTAGTTTAGTTTAGACTAGTTTAGTTTATCTTATTTTATTGTCTTAGCTTAGTTTAGTTTAGCCTAGTTTAGTTTATCTCGTCTTAGTTTAGTTGACCTTAGTTAGCTTTTCTTCATTTATTTTAGCTTATTTTAGCTTAATGTATCTTAATTTATCTTATTTTAGTTTATTTTATCTCATCTTATTTCATCTTACCTCATCATATCTCATCGTATCTCATCTCGTCTCATCTTTTCTCATCTCATTTTATCTCATATTATGTCATTATCATGTCTTAGCTTATTTTACCCTAGCTTAGCATAGTTTAACCTAGTTTAGTTTATCTTATCTTGTAATAGCTTAGTTTAGGTCATCTTGGCTTAGTTTAGTTTAGCCTAGTTTAGTTTATCTCATTTTCGTTTAGTTTACCTTGGTTTAATGTTTTCTTCGTTTATTTTAGCTTATCTTAGCTTATCTTAGCTTAATGTATCTTATTTTAGTTTATTTTATCTCACCTCATCTTATTTCATCTTACCTCATCTTATCTCAATTCATCTCATGTTATCTCATCTCATCTAATCTCATTTTATCTTATTTTATCTCAACTTATCTTATCTCACCTCATCTTATCTCATCTTATCTCATCTCATCTTATTTCATCTCATCTTATCTCATCTTAACTGATCTCATCTTATCTCAATTCAGCTCATTTTATGTTATCTCGTCTTATCTTATCTCATCTCAATTCAGCTCATCCTATGTTATGTCATTTTAACTTCTCTTAACTCCTCTTGTCTCATCTTATCTTGTCTTGGCTTATTTGAGCTTAATTTTGGTTATATTGGCTTAGTTTAGTTTAGCCTAGTTTAGTTTATCTTCTCTTGGCTTAGTTTAGTTCATTTTATCTTAGTTTATCTTATCATAGCGTATTTTATTTTATCTGAGTTTATCTTAGTTTATCTTAGTTTATCTTAACTCATCTGATCTTATCTCATCTTATAATAATACATTTCATTTTTAAGCACCTTTCAAAACTCTGAAGGTCACTACAATCACAGGATCATCTTGTTTCATTTTATCGCATCTCATCTTATTTTATCTCATCTTATCTCATCCTATCTCATCTCATTTCATCTTTTCACATCTCATCTTATCTTATATGATCTCATCTCCTTTTATCTCATCTCATCCTATCTCATCTTAACTGGTGTTATCACATCTCATCTCATCTCATCACATTGCATCTCATCTTAAATGGTCTCATCTTATCTCAATTCAGCTCATTTTGTTATCTCGTCTTATCTCATCTTAACTCCTCTTACCTCATCATATCTCATCTTATCTTATCTCATCTCATCTTATATCAATTCTCATCTTAACTGGTCTCGTCTTATCTCATTTATCTCATTTTATCTTATCTCATCTTATCTTACATGAACTCTTCCTGTCAGAAGAAAAGCTGAAATTTGCAATGAATTTAGATTCTCTCTTTGACAGCAAAAGTCATTGTTCCACAAAGACCTTTGATTTAACGTTATGCTTTAATTTCCATTCCAGGGGGGACGATGAGTAACATCCTGGACCTGTCATCAACAATCTCAATCCCAATCTCCGCGGCTATTTCCATCAGCTACACTTTTTTAGGAGGTCTTTACGCAGTTGTATACACTGATATCATCCAACTGTCCTTCATATTCGTCAGTCTGGTGAGCTATCAAATAAAATGTACAAAGGTTATGTGATTAAAGTTGTTCTTTTTCAGTTCTATTAAGTTGAACTTTTTCACATTTTGATCTGTCTAAATTTTATTTATTTATTTTTTTTGTAGTGGCTCTGCATTCCGTTTATGTTTCTCAGTCCCGCTGTGACTGATCCTTCACCAATGACCAATTTCAACCAGTCAAACAGCTTTCCCTGGTTAGGACAAGTCAAGCTTGAAGATGCAGGAAAGTGGACTGATGACTTTTTCACACTGGTCAGTGCAATTTTACATTATCACAGGTCTTCATGTAAATGGAAGAAATAAACTGTACTCAATCTGTCATCCACACAATATTATATATATATATATATATATATATATATATATATATATATATATATATATATTTTTTTTTTTTTCCCCGTCGGAAGGGTTTTGGAGGACTGGCTTCCCAGGCTCTATTCCAAAGGATTCTCGCAGCATCCTCCTCAACCCAGGCTCAGGTCACCTGTTTTGCTGCTGGCGGCTTTGCTTTTCTGATGGGAATCCCCTCGGTGATCATTGGAGCTGTGGCGACTTCTGCAGGTACAAACACACACCCACC
The DNA here is from genome assembly GCF_051943395.1 of Hippocampus bargibanti. Lineage (NCBI taxonomy): Eukaryota > Metazoa > Chordata > Actinopteri > Syngnathiformes > Syngnathidae > Hippocampus > Hippocampus bargibanti. The sequence goes on along the minus strand of NC_142738.1, from coordinate 6,715,780 downwards.
CTACAACACTACATAATGCGACTCAGACACAAGGAAGCCATTTTGTCCTGAATTATAATTAATTCTCCTCCATTTTGTTTTCTGTATGTTCTTCTCGGTTAGACTGGGACCAGACAGAATACGGATTACCGCCACCTTACGATCGCGGGGAAGCAAGCAATGTCCTGCCATTGGCTCTGTCCTACATCACACCTACCTGGGTGGCAGTGTTGGGCACTGGGGCGCTCGCGGCAGCAGTTATGGCTTCCATGGACTCTGCATTGCTTTCTTCAGCATCCATGTTCACCCAAAACATATACAAGTCAACCTTGAGAAAGCAGGTGTGTGTGTCCCTTTAAGAGCAGCATGTGAGTCAAACGGCATTGAGAAACGGTCCACAATTTTTATGATCTTTTCTTTTTTTCCACAACAGGCATCAGAAAGAGAGCTGCAGTGGGTGATCAGGATTAGTGTGCTCCTAGTGGGCTTGGCTGGAACCGGTCTGGCCTTTAACAAGAGCAGCATCCTTGCGCTATGGGTATTATCAAACGACATACTCTACTGTGTTATTGCCCCGCAGCTGGCATGTGTGGTGCATCTCCGCTCTGGCAATTGCTACGGTGCCATCAGTGGCTATGTAACCGCTCTGCTGCTGCGTGTCCTGAGTGGAGAACCAGCACTTGGTATCCCTCCGGTGCTACTCTTCCCTGGTTGGAGGGACGAGGATGGCGTCATCACGCAGTACTTTCCTTTCAGGACATTGATTGTGCTTATTTCTCTGGCAGTCGTCGTCATCATGTCATATCTGGTGCAGCTGGCCTTCTCTCGCCAGCTCATTCCTCAGTCGTGGGATGTGTTTGATGCATTCAAAGTTAATGCAATAGAAGAGGAGAGGACGCCAATGTCAGTCACCAAAAACTAAAATAATTATCTTTTATTCAGGTTGTATAGTCACAGTATCTGCCAAACTTGAGTGTATTCATGTTCATCGTTCTCATTCTCCTACAAAGTATTAAATATCGGAATTTGGGCTTTAACACAAAATATCAGGACAAATAAACTCATACATGTTAAGTCTCACGATTTAGTCGGTAGACTTCAAATTTTGACCACAATGCTCACAACAATTTGTAAGGTAAAACAAAAGAAAATGTAAAAAGATAATCCTAATTGAATGTATAAATAAACAATGAAAGCATGTTTGTGTTTTATTTACTTCAAATGTACAATAATGTAACGCTCGCATTATTTTGACACGTACCACAGTCGTGCGAGTATGAAAATCTTCCGATTTATGATTTATGAAACTTAACATGTATTTTTCCAATATTTTGTCCCCCGTGTTAATTAAAAATGCATTTTCTTGAATGGAAAACTACTTTCCCAAAAATATCTATTTAAACCACGGTTTCTGTGTTTACAGTGTTGACAGTGTTGCGCTTGTGTTGCTTTGAGGTGAAACTGTAACGACTCAATTGAGACAGCAGAGGGCGATAAAAGAACGTTGGATGTGTTTGTACGAACGAGTAAGACATGGTACCGCTGAAACTTTGTACTTTTTTTTCATTTAAGAAAGCTTTTTGTTTCTGTTTTTACACTACGAATTGCGAATCTTTGTTTTTTTTGTAGTCACTTTTATAATCGTTTACCAATGGTACTCTCATATTGAGTTATAAGATAAACAACGGATGCCTGCGTGTTTCTCCACATGGCGTTGTACACGATAACTAGTTGGAAGATGCATGAGAAACCAGTTCTGGAGACAAGGAATACGTCTACGCTAATGTCTTGCTTCTACACATCCTGCTACTTTTTGTCCCACTGGCTCATTTTGCTCAGGTTCCACTTCGAAAAATGAGCTGAGACATGACTGAAATGTTTGACACTTAACATCGTCTGGATGAAGCGTCTCAGGATGAAGCGTCTCAGGATCGTTTCCACCACTACAGGTACTACTCAGAAAATTATAATATTGTGAAAAAAGTTCATTAATTTAGGTCATTTAACTCAAAATGTGAAATGAATATATTATTTAGACTCATAACACGCATTGCAAGATATTTCAAGCTTTTATTTGTGATAATTTTCATCATTATCGTTTACAGTTGATAAAAACCTCAAAATCTGAGTCTCATAAAAATTGAATATCACATGAAATAAACAGAAAAATGAGTTTTGTGTCAATGCAATGTCAGCCATCAGAAAAATATAATTTTGTGTATTCAGTACTGTACTTGATTGGGCCATCATTAGCCTGAATTACTGCTGTACTGCATCGTGGCATAGATGATATCAGCCTGTGGCACTGCTCGGGTCTTATGGAAGACCAGGATGCTTCAATACCGGCGTTTGGCTCATTTCATTTATTTAAACTATTTTTTTCTGTGTATTTCCTGTGATATTCTAATTTTTTGAAACTCTGATTTTATAGTTTTCATAAGCTGTACACTATAATAATAAAACATTCTAACAAATAAAAGCTTGAAATATTTTGAAATGCATGTTATGAGTCTAAATAATATATATATGAAACTCGGCATCTCAGCGGTAATTTTGCAGTAGTTTTGGACACTTTAACTCATTTTTATTGGTGTTTTGCATTGACTAAAAATATCCGCCGGCGTGTTTTGGGTATTTTAGATGCTACAAAACGTTTTCCTGATATCAGGAAACAAAAAAATTGTGTCTGTTTTCCTTTAACCAGTGAGCACCCTACAGCACTATTCGATTCCTTAAACTGAAAATCGAATAAATGCCCGTCCCGATAAATGCTCAACTCAATCCTGACATCCCGGTGATGGGAATCCATCCCTGCTGGGAGTGAATTCCACGACGTCTTTTCCACCCGGCCACCTTATCCGGAGCACTATGCTTGTGTGTGAGAGAGAAGCCGACTCTTGTTTACAGCAGAGATTCCACGGAAGACCCACTAACACACACGCTCTCACTGTGGGATTTTAGCAGCTGCAACGTGGACTCCTTTTCACCTCTCTCTCGACGACTAAAGAAGAAAAAAGACGTCGTTAGCTCGAGAAGACGCGTGTGTATTCACGCGTTCAGCCCCAATTTGCTGTTGCGTGGCACCCCCCCCCCCCGAGCCCACCCTTCAAGCTTCATTGGCACGACCACGACGGGCAACGAACGCCGGTGCTCCTCGCTTGCGGCTTCTTGGCGTCGAGACATCCACCACGCGGATTTTTCATTCATTATTTTTTGACAAGCAGTATCACCACACTGCCGCCACCCTCCTTATTCTCCGGAGGTGTATTTTTTTCCTTTTTCATCCACGCGTCTACGCAAGAGACTTTCACGCCTGCCGATGATGAAGATGGTGGTGATGTTGGTTGTATTTATCTGCTGATATATGTATTGCGAATAGAACCAAATTCTGAGGCCTTGTTGTTCTTGGAAGAAGAAGACATGGAAACTGAAGACGGGGATTACCATCATCACGTTGCTGCTCTCATAGCAGTCAGTGCACCTTGGAGGAAATAATATTACCCGTTGATATTTTTTTTCACCACCTATTAAAAAAATCAGTTTTGAAATCCAAGTGGACGAGGAGCCAACCCAGCTATTTGGACTACAATTGTTTCCCCATCAATCCTTCCGGATTTCAACACACCCTTGGATTTATTTGATATTACTGTCATTTTCCCCCTTAAATGAAATAAGGAACATGAAACCTGACAAACTACTAATGGGCAACAGCACTGTCTTGCTTTGGGCCATGTTGACGACCCTCTCAATATGCGTACGGTCTTCATATGGTGAGAGTAAGTATGCCCCCTCACCTCTATTTTTCATTGAATGTTAATCTTTCCTATTTAACACCATTACTGAGTAAACGAACGGGCGAGAAAATGTTTTTAATAAAAGCGAACATCATAATAAATGTAGTAAATATAACCATACATTTAACGGGATTATTTTGTAAAATATTATTACGATTATTAATATTACAAACGAAAAACGTGACGTTAAACGGTGAATTGACTGGCCACGTGGTGCGTTCACTTTGCTGTGAAATCGTAGAAAATTTATGCTTCACCGTCCCCAAGGTCCCCCCCCTTTCTCTCTCTCTCTCTGTCTGTCACTGTTATCAATATGCTAACGACGTTAAATATTGCTATTATTTGAAGTATTCGTGGCAATAGCACACGCTTTACATTGCCCGTGCTCGGATAAAGCTAAGGATGACTCTGCAACATGCATCTGAAGGTTACTACGCGGATATACCATGTGGCCATTTTGCTGCGTTCAGTGACCCACATGTTCTCTCCTCCTCCTCCTCTTCGCACATTGACTAGATTATCTTAATTTATGGTAAATATCCCTTGCTGAAGATTTTGCTCCAGTTGTCGTTTGTCGTCATGGTGCACAATGCAATGTTTGTGTTGCATTGTCTGCTAAAAGCCATGTGGACTCCTCTTTCTAAGCACCTTTCAAAACTCTCAAGTACACTTTACAGTCTGGGTATAGTCCGAAGCACGAAACAGGCTTCTGATTGGCTGCTGTGCCGAGTATGCAAATTACCAAACAAGTGTTAGTTTCTAAGCGCCTTTCAAATCTCTCAAATACACTTTACAGTCACGGTATAGTCCGAAGCACGAAACAGGCTTCTGATTGGCTGCCATGTCGAGTATGCAAATTACCCAAATTTTGAAAGTTGTACGCCTGACGTAAAAGTTGTACGCCCCGGGCGTTATTTCAAACACTGTCAGTACACTTCGACCGGTGTAGTGTTAGTCCAAATGTTCTTCTGTTAACTTCTAGACCCAAAATATAGTTAGTTATATGCCAACAAGGGCCAATTACTACACATTTTTTTCTACTTTGTTCATTTCATTCATGTGCACATTTTGGTTGAATTGAATTAATGGTAATAATAATACATTTCATTTATAAGCGCCTTTCAAAACCCTCAAGGTCACTTTACAGTCATAGGATAAGTTTTAATAATCACCCTTTCAATTCTAACCGTTGTCAACATTCCTCATGGCGGCATCCGAGAATTCCTGCGACTTGGAAGCACCGACAAGACCTCGGAACTAGAGCATGTAAAAATAACCACGGGTTAAAACAGATGTGTTTCTGTTGATCTTGTGTGTGTGTGTGTGTGTGTGTGTGTGTGTGTGTGTGTGTGTGTGTGTGTGTGTGAGCATGTGAAGCCTTTAATTGGCTTCTGCTGTTCACACCACTACAATTAACTGTTATTAAATCAATGGCCGCACGTGTTTCACCAATAGCATCGCATGGTCATTGGGGCATAGGCATCCTTTTGTTGGATTTTCGTCAAACGCCAGAGTGTGCTCCACTCAATTATTTATGAAAAGGATACATTGCTCCGCAAAAGCTACAATGATTGTTTCAATAATCACAAGGTGGTTAGCACGTTACTAGGCACTCCCGGTCACCTTCATGAGGGCTCCGATATCAGCGGCTCGTCTTGTGAAGCAAAAGTCAACAGAAGTTCACTTTGCGTGATTGTTGAAAGGTGTAAAAGTGTTTAAATGCCGTTGGTTTAATCAGTGGTGGGCCGTGGATTTCATCGCTAGGCCTTCAGTAGTGCTCCATCTGAATCACTCCACAGCTGCGAGTGTGGTGTGATTTTACTACATGTTCACGCGAGGATGTCGTTGGCCAGGAAATAACTTGTGACTTGAAGAAATTTAAAGGACAACTGACACTTTTTTTTGTTTCCTCATTGACATTAGAAAAACGTTTTAAAACATCTAAAAAGCCCAAAACACGCAGGCTGATATGATAGCCATTCTTTATTGTTACTCATCCAGTTATGAATATGATTTAAATAGTTCTGAAGAGGAAAGCATAAATGTTTGCAATCGATTAAAGAAGTCCTTCCGGATCATTTTGAGGGCTCTGGACTCCAATGTAGCATCCCAGAAAATGCACAAGATGGCGCCCAAGCTCCTTTGGAAATGGGCTGATTTGTCTGCTGGGAATTTGTGTCAGCTAGTATCAAATAGTAGTCTTGGTGCAACACACAACGATTCACCATCGCATTATTTGTGTTTTCTTGCAAATTTTGCCATCAACATGAAGTTTTCAGATCAAAGTACTCAAAATGCATTGCGTGTCGCTACAACAAGACTTCCTGAATATTCAGAGCGAGTCTTAAAACGTAAAATATAGCTATATGCCGTGGAATCTTTGTAAAATACGCTCAGTAGAAGACATTTCAAGTGATTTTACAAATTATGGACACAACTTGTCCGGAGGCGTCGGTTGTCCTTTAAGACATACTGTCATGAAACTGTTCGAATTTTTACTTTGAATGTGTGGATTCATGATAACCTTATAAAATTTCAATATTATTTGCTGTTTTTGCTAGCTTCCGAGCTTTCCTACCTTTCTTAATGATCTCCAATTATTCTTGAAAAATCCATCTTGAAAATGACTTTAACAGTGTATCCTCACCCGAATCCAATTCTTCTTCTCCTTCAGCCATTGTGGGTTGACAAAAAACGCGATTAAATTAAAACAAAAATGTATTTCCTTATGCAGCTTGCTACAGATACAGTGTGCTAGCTCTGGCCAGTATGCGCTAGTGACTAGCCAATCTCTGACGTTGGCAGTGCCTTCGAGCAGTCATTGGTTTGCCAACTCGAACTCTGATTGGTTAAAACAACAGCTTTATCGTCATTGATTTTTATGCTCCGGAGCCTGCAGAACTGATTGTGAAGGCGTCCAGGTAGATTTCTGACTCTGGTAACAAATGATGGCTGAAATGTGATTGGTTAAATGATTAAATACGAAAACACACATCTGAGAGTAGCACGACAGGAGAAAAGCAATGAAAGGAAGCTGAAGGATAATTTGGAATTATTTAATAAGAATTCATGGACAAAATATAATTTACAATAGTCAGTGATTCTGATATTTTTAGGCCAGCAGAGAAGGCCCACCACTGCATCTAATAGAAGATAATTTATTCGTTCTTTCTGTCACTCTAAATTTTTTGCATAGATGAACAAAGATACATTTTTTGTTTTTTAACTCATTCACCGCCATTCGTGAATTTATTCAGGAATTGAAAATATGACATGGAGCGCCATTTCCGAATTTGTTTTGGTTGAGTTTTTTTTTTTTGCTGTTGTGCCGATAAAGCGCTGGCCAGACATCTGGCAATGTTTTCCCTTCCACAAGGGAGCAGCAATTGCCTTTTGTTCATGTTAGCGCTTTGTTCCAGCTTCAGCTGTTGTTAAAGTTCCATATAAACCAATTTGTATGTCATTATATTTGAACATCCTACATTTCAAATCATTATATTTTGGACATCCGCCCACATTTCAAGATCAGATAACTCCATACCCATATAATTTAGGATTTAACTCTTTTTTTTTAAATGAAACAAAAAAGTCTAAGGTTTCTTACACTGCATTGAATGTTTATGTAGTCATAAAACTCAATATTCTTTGGGTCCTGGAATTTGAGTGACAATGACAAAAACCCTGGCACTGGAGTGGACACATTTTTGAATGGCAACGAATGAGTTATGGTACCTGTACTTCCACTGCACAAATATTTGTCATGATCCAATGGCATACAAAATAGTGATTGAGTATGACAAGGAAAAATTCCATATGCGCGCTAGCCTTCCCGACAGATGCAAGATCTTTGTCATGCCTGCTCGTGTCATGTTACTGTTTTGGGTTGTGGGGTGGGCTGTGCGAGACCCCCACCGTCATCATGCCCTCCACCGCAATGTTTGAAGTGAGGTCCGTTGAGGGGAAGTCGCCCAACAGGCCGGTGGTCATCATATGACTTCCAGTATGTCAAGGATTAGAGCCATCTGATGTGGCAGGTGTTCAGTGGGTTTGACGGGAATTTATTCGGGAATTGGAAATATGATATAGAGCGCCATCCCCGAATTAGCTTTTTTTCCTTGCTTGGGTGCCGATAAAGCGCTGGCCAGAACTCTAGTAAGGTTTTTCCCATTCCACAAGGGGCAGCATTTCCCTTTTTATCCATGTTAGTGCTTTGTTCCAGCCTCAGCTGTTGTTAAAGCGCTATACAAACCAATACGGATGTATTGCATTGTATTTTGGACAGCCGCCCTCATTTCAAGCTCATATAATAATAATCCATTTCATTTATAATCCTATCAAAACTCTCAAGCTCACTTTACAGTCAGAGGATAAGTTTTTTTCTGTGGGTGAGCAGCGGCAGACACATGCGCCAGCGTTTACTCAACCTGGAATAACTCAAATAGATAGAAACTTAGCTAGCTGGCTAATGGACAACTAATACATAGCTAGCCAGATGGATAGCTAATAG